>NC_044048.1:29693762-29698762 GCF_902167405.1 Gadus morhua
TGGTTGACGGGCAGCGACAGCTCCAGGGATGTGCTGTTGGTCTCCACCACGCTGGGCCGGCCCCCCTGCCTGTCCTGGCTGTACGTCACCTACGGCAAGCGGGCGGGGACACGCAGACAGACGGACGGACGGACGGGCGTGTGAGGATCGAGGGTTAACTGATGGTGTGCTGTGGGGAACTATACGGGGAACGGGTTAACCTAGTGATGGTTAGTGCCTGGCACGTGGTTCTATGATTATCCTTACTGTAAAGACAGCCGTATGTTGTTGTTTCATACAAATGTATGTTTGATGTAAGTGCCTTTGGATAAAAGAGTGTTAATGTAAAGGTAAATGTGAACATCTGAGCCTGTTGATTACACCGATGGGATTCCTGGAATTGCAGACTGACAAGCATTCGCCAGGTAGAGCCGATGTCAGGCTAATGAAGATCGCTGTTGGGTAGTGAGAGATAGTGGTTGGGGTGTCTGGGGCTTAAATGAGGGTTCCTGGTTCAAACCCTAATGTCTGCCGCCTGCCTATAGGCTTAACAAGGGGTTTCACAATACGTCACACCCATCTCACGCGGCCATCTCGGTAGCTTCTCCCCCCCCCTACGCCTCCGTGCTTCCCAAAATGGCGGGCTTCAACTCATTCTAAGGAGCGTCAGATCAAACAACCGAAACCCCATGGTAGCCCTCCTTGAGCCCGCGGCCCTCAGTCCCTCACCTGCTCCTGAACCACACGTATGTACCAAGATAAATCAGGGTGTGTGAGAGGCTCTGGACCGCCGCCGCCGCCGCGCGGTAGCCATCGCACCGGGAGGCGAGGATCTGTGTCTCCCCCCCCTGCCGTGGCTGAGCGCAGAGCTCTGGTCTCCGGTAGCGACTGGGAGGAGCGCGGGAGTGTCTCCTAGCACAACTGGGCTTCCTCTCAGAAGGGGAAGGGCTCTGCTGCTGGTCAGGGGGGGGGGGGCTCCTCAAAGAGCATAGCAGAGCGCTGTGAGGTTCGGTCCACTGCATCTTCACATGGTGGATCTTTATATAGTCTCTTTATATGCTGGATCTTATACCGGATGATTCATACCTTCTATGTTGTTATTTTGTTGTCATGTCATTCTTGTTTTACCGTTTTGTTTTGCCTATCTTGGCATAATTGCACTATTTAGAATGTATTTATTGTAAATATAACTTATTTTATTAATTTGACCTAATTGTATGTACTCATTGCACCGTGGGTCAGAGACAAACACAATTTATATTTCTAGGTTTGTCTCAACATAGTATTATTTAGTTATATTGTTTGTTATTAGTTATATTGTGTATATAGGTGTATCGTTTTTCCTTGGTTTAGATTCCACGCTATGCTGCTTAGGGCTAACAGGAGTATAGACTTTACATCGTGATGTTTGGTTGTAAGTGTGGTTAAATAATAACCGTTGAGTTGTCTTCCCCACCGGGCTGCTTATCTAAGGTTGAAATGCTAATCTCCTGCGATTCCACCACTGATTTCAATATTTACGGTCCACACTGAAGGCGGGAATCAGATGCTATGCTACGGCTGCTACGCTAAGCGACAGAATTAAAATAATGAATGTCAAAAGCAAATACCGTGCGAAAGCACTCATTAAGAATTATGCGAGAGCAAACGTTCCAATCCACTCCCGTCAACGCCGTGGTACATTAGGATTTTAATTCATGTTGGCACGCCGGAAAATGAGTTTGGTCGAATGATCGGTTATAAATCACATGACGCGATCTGAAATGAACCGTGCACTCATCAAAGCGACGGTGCTATGGAAATAAACCGAGCCGTAGTACACAGAACACAGTACATCAAGTACTCCGCCGTCGTGACTACAGTAGAATAGAAGTACATCAGTACATCAAGTACTCCTCCGCTGTGACTACAATACATCAGTAGTACACAGTACATCAAGTACTCTGGCGTCATGACTACAGTACATCAGTAGTACACAGTACATCAAGTACTCTGGCGTCATGACTACAGTACATCAGTAGTACACAGTACATCAAGTACTCCGCCGTCGGGACCGGACTGGGAACACGTTTGTCGATACAAAACACAACACAAAGAGCGTCACCAACTGTCAATTCAGTTACCGCGGCGACGCCCGTACACGCGTGGCCACGCCCGCTTCTGTCGGCGTGCGAGCGGGCGCAGGCACGCGAAGCACGGAGGCGTCTCGCACGCCGGCAGCGGCGGCAGCGGCGGCGGCGATGGCGGCGCTAAGTCATCCGGCTGTCAGCCCCGTTGCCGCCGACGACTGACAGCCCGTCAAGAGCAGCACTCGAGCGCTCCCCGGGGGGGGGCGGGAACGCCGTCTCCCACAAAGGAAGGGGGGAGAAAAAATGAACGCCTACTCATCATGGATCTACTGAAGGAGAGCGGGGGAGGGGGGGAGGAGGGGGGGGGGGGGGGGGGGGGGGGGGAGGAGGGAGCGGGAGGCAAACCCTAAAACAACTTTCTTCAGATGGAACGTGATGCAATGTGTTACATAGCAGTGCTGTGGATTAATCCTGGCTGAGAAACAAGTCTTAAATGCGTTAAAACGTTTTAAAACGTAGACTACGATGTTATTATGGACTAGAATGTGCCTCTATGGGTCACAACCAGTGAGGCCAGTAACGCGTTAATGGCCTCGGACCACTTTTTTCAGTAACGAGTGATCTAACGCGTTACTATTTCCAAACCAGTAATCACATTAAAGTTACTCATCAAAGTCACTGTGCGTTACTATTTTTTTACCGGATCAGCGATTGGCGTTGAGAGCGATGGAGTGGTGTGTGTGTGTGTGTGTGTGTGTGTGTCTATGTTTCTGTCTGTCTGTCTGCCTGTTTGTGTGAGAGTGCGTGTGAAGCGTAAGTCGCCAAAGACTTCAATCTATCAGAGGGGAGTGTCGACCTTGACTCTTCGTGTGTCAGTGTGTGCACCCAGGGCCGTAGCACAAAATTCTGGGCAAGAGGTACTGATGCCCCCCCCCCCCCCCCCCCCCCCCCGAGTTCTATCAGCCCCCTGCGCAGAATTGTTGAGGGGGGGGGGGGTTGGAAGAACAATTGTTGACAGGGGGGGCAAAAAGTTAGTATTGGAAAAACCGGTTGTAATTTTTTATTTTGAGGCGGCAGGGGGTGTTGTCGCAGCTATATGTAACTAATAAAATAACTTGTAATCTAACTTAGTTACTTTTAAAATCAAGTAATCAGTAAAGTAACTAAGTTACTATTTTAAGGAGTAACTAGTAATCAGTAATCTGATTACTTTTTAAAGGTAACTGTGGCAACACTGGTCACAACGTCACATGACGTCCATAACCTCTGGTCTAGTGAGGGGGAGCGGCCTGCGCGAGGGAGTGGTCTTATAGCTCCGCCCCTAAAGGAAAGAAGAGTTGTGATTGGTTTACCTTGTAGCCGGTCACCTCTGATTCGTTCTCCAAGGCGTGGACTTGGTCCCACCGGAGGAGCACCTTGGAGTTGGACGTGTTCCACATGATTTTCACTGGAGCCTGGCTAGGGGCTGGAGAGAGAGAGAGAGAGAGAGAGAGAGAGAGAGAGAGAGAGAGAGAGAGAGAGAGAGAGAGAGAGAGAGAGAGAGAGACAGAGAGAGAGAGAGAGAGAGAGAGAGAGAGAGAGAGAGAGAGACAGAGACAGAGACAGAGACAGAGACAGAGACAGAGACAGAGAGACAGAGAGAGAGAGAGAGAGAGAGAGACAGAGAGACAGAGAGAGAGAGAAAGAGAGAGACAGATAGACAACAGAGAGAGAGATGAATGAAACAACAGTCCAATCAATATTCAGTAGCATCCAGGGCTCTGCCGCCGTGAAGGGCTGCTCTCATTATCCGTTCATCATCCCACTGTTAGCGCTGAATGCTAGCGTACTCGCGTGGGCGTGGGGCACCAGTGTCTGCGTGCGTCTGTTTGTGAGAGCAATATGGAGGTTAAAGGAGTGAGCGAGAGTCTCAATGGCGTGGCGAAAATAATAGACACGGAAAGACGCTGTCAGGGAGTTGTTTACACAAATCCCCAAAATGAGCAGAGACCGTTTTACCGAGCAGCTCATTTCCACGGTAAATCTCGCCGATTCGTGACTCACAGAGCAGCGGAGAGTGCCAGAGAACTTTAACATCAATTTTATTATTCTTTTCAGGCATGTTTCTGCTATAATTCATGACAAAACTCTCAGGGAACTTGAACAATATTGTGGGGCGGTTGTGGCAGCAGTTAGAGAGTTAGAGGACCACTACAGCGATGGTCTGAGTGCAGATCTGGTGCTCGGTGGGTTTGAGAGAAACGTGAGGGGGTGCAGAGGCGGACACGAGATCGTGGATTAAAGCCACTGCTTTGAAAAGGTATGCTAAACTTTAACTGGTATCTTTAACAACCAAATAAATGTGAGTGATAGCACAATAATACCAGTAGTTCTTGGATGATTCATTAGACAGCCGAATGATTAAAATGCCCTCATGAATATACATTTCGGGCAAGAATTCTGTTAACGAATGGCTGAATATTATGGGATGTTTGCGGTGTTAAACTGGAGACTGGAGCGGAAGAAACTCAACGGAATGAGAAACGAGAAACCTCCCTCCAAAAATCAAGAAGCACAAGGACTCCTCAATCAAACCCCCAGCGCCCCAAAACAAAACCAAGAAACAAAGAAATAACACAAATACATCAACAACAAAGTACAAACCAAACAACGCGCCCCCCCGCGTCTCCCCCGGGCCAATCACCCCCCCGCCGCGGCCCCGGGCCCTCGACTCACGGGGCTTCTTGGTGGTGACGTTGACGACGGCGCTGGGGGGCCCGAGGCCGGCGCTGTTGTAGGCCCTCAGAGAGAGCAGGTAGGTGCTGCTGCCCTCCAGGTGGCTGATCAGCAGCGACGTCCGGTTCCCCGTCGTGCGGAGCACCCGGGCCGCGCCCGGCAGCTCCTTCTCCTCCCGGTACCGCAGCTGGACACACGGACACAGAGAGACAAGAGGTTAGAGCCGGACACACAGAC
>NC_044048.1:29883467-29928467 GCF_902167405.1 Gadus morhua
CTACTACAACCACTACTACTAGGGGGATGATTAGGGGGCAGAATGAATACTACTACTACCTCTACTACTACTACTACTAATGGTACTACTGTTACTACTAATAGTACTACTGCTACTGCTGCTACTACTACTACTACCTCTACTACTACGACTACAACCACTACTACTAGGGGGTGATTAGGGGGCAGAATGATACTAGTACTACTACTCCTACTACTACTACTACTACTACTACTACTACTACTACAACCACTACTACTAGGGGGTGATTAGGGGGCAGAATGGGTGAGCCTGGTTGGCGAGGTTCTTAGTTTCTACAAACATCCTCACTGTACCGACAGCGATATATATATATCATTGTTTCTCTTCCTTCCGACCCATGTCCTCATTGTGAGTGGCTTTGGGTGATGAGTCTGATGTGCGCCCTCGGTGTAAAGGTGGACCTCTGTCCCCGCGGGGCCCAGGACTGACCTCCCTCGGGGGTGAGGAAGGAGACGGCGTCGCTGGGCGGCCCGTTGCCTTTGCTGTTGTACACGTTGACGGTCAGGGTGTACTCGGAGTAGGGTGCCAGCCCGGGCAGCGCGCCGTGGGACCGGTTCCCCCCGAACACCAGGGAGTAGCGCTCCCCCCGCAACGGCTCCCCCTGGAGGAGACTCCTCCGACGCACCCAGTGGACCTGGGGGGGAGGGGAGGGAGAGGGGGGGGAGAGAGAGAGAGGGAGAGAGAGAGAGAGAGAGAGAGAGAGAGAGAGAGAGAGAGAGAGAGAGAGAGAGATGAGGAGAGAGGAGAGAGAGGGGTAGTGAGTGAGTGAGAGAGAGAGAGAGAGAGAGAGAGAGAGAGAGAGAGAGAGAGAGAGAGAGAGAGAGAGAGAGAGAGAGGGGAGTGAGTGAGTGAGAGAGAGAGAGAGGAGAAAGAGAGAGAGAGAGAGAGAGAGGGAGAAGAAAGAGAGAGAGAGAGAGAGACAAGTGATAGAGGGAGGGAGGGAGGGAGGGAGACAGAGAGAGAGAGAGAGAGAGAGAGAGAGAGAGAGAGAGAGAGAGAGAGAGAGAGAGAGAGAGAGAGAGAGAGAGAGAGAGAGGAGAATTATCAAAGGATGGAGGGAAGGATAGAGAGAGGGTGGTCGAGATAGAGGGAGAAGAGGGGAGCGTGAAAGAGAGAGAATTGTAGTATTATATATATTTTACTTTGTAAGTAAAGGTTTGGGCCTACAAGTAGACTACAGATATTGTGTGTGTGTGTGTGTGTGTGTGTGTGTGTGTGTGTGTGTGTGTGTGTGTGTGTGTGTGTGTGTGTGTGTGTGTGTGCCACAGTGGAATAAACAACTTAAATTATGGATTGAATGAATTCTGTCAGTCCAGCTGTTGACATTCTGCCCTCATCGTAGCATCCCCCACGCACACTGAATTCTACATTTTGGTCAATATTTCCTACATGTGTGCCACTTTTCAGAACAATGCTTGGTAAAAGCCCAAAAGCAAACTAAGGCTGTGGCACCGCTTCTCCTTAAGCTAATGAACGCCACTGCAGGAGAAACAGACTTAGAAATAGAGTGCGTCTGGTAATCAGCCCGGTCTCAGAGTGAAGCTGTGCTACGGCGTCCTCAACCCATCTGTCTCCTTTAACCACGCAAAGCTATTCACCAGCTCTGTATGATGAGGAGATCAGATAAATATTAGGCATAACCACAGGAGAAGACAAAGAAAAACACAAGATATTAATAAAATCTAGTGACAAAGGACCTTTGAACAGCCAACTCACACAAAGTCTCTGAAGTGAATTGTGAAAAGTAACTCCTAAAAGTATGTGATATATATTTATATATAGCAGGCAAGTCCATAAGGTTAGTATGTAAATTAAATCAAATTAAGTGTGTCTTACGAAAAAAGACTTAAGGCATCTATATTAGACTTCAGTCTGTATTAAATGTCTTGTGTTTGATGAAAGTTTGTTTGTATAACCGGTTAAATAGAGCAGTCTGGAGTCAGAATTAAGGGTGTATTAAAGCTGCATTAAGCGTGCTTTAAGCGTGTATTTAGGGTGCATTAAGCGTGTACTTAGGGTGTATTAAGTGTGTATTCAGGGTGTATTAAAGGTGCAAAAAGCGTGTATTAAGGGTGTATTAAGGGTGTATTAAGCGTGTATTAAGCGTGTATTTAACGTTTATTTAGGGTGTATTCAGGTTGCAATCAGGGTGTATTAAGGGTGTATTTAGGGTGTTTTCATGGTGTTTTCATGGTGTTTTCAGGGTGTTTTCAGGGTGTTTTCAGGGTGTTCTCAGGGTGTTTTCAGGGTGTTCTCAGGGTGTTTTCAGGGTGTTCTCAGGGTGTTTTCAGGGTGCTCTCAGGGTGTTCTCAGGGTGTATTCAGGGTGTTTTCAGGGTGTAGTGGGGTTAGGGACCACCTACAGCGTAGCCCCCCAGGTGACCCCTCACGGTGTCCTCGGGTACGGGGGTCCAGCTGACCCGGAGCAGGGAGGCGTTCAGCACCTCCACGCCGACGCCCCGCGGAGCTGCCGTGGGCACTGAGGGAGGGGGGGGGGGGGGGTCAGAGTTCAATATCACGGAGATAGAAAACACACACGTATATAAGCTAACACATACGCACATATATAAACACACACACACACACATATATATACAGACACACACACAGAAACAGACACACGTAAACACACACACATATATATATACAGACACACACACAGAAACAGACACACGTAAACACACACACACACACACGCACATATATAGACACGGACCCACACACAGAACCAGACAGAAGTAAACACGCACAGCGTGTTAACGATGGGAGATGGGACAAAATAACAGCAACAGCTCCGCCTCACACAGGAAAACAATTTCAGTTGTGGCTGTCACGGAGAGCGGATGAAAGGGGCGAGCGGCAGCTGACGCCCAGGCCCGGTCACCAGCGCTGCGCTACAGTTAGCCTTCAGACTCCCGGCACCAACTGGTGCTAAAAACAGTCGGGATTCCCCTTGATTTATTTTGCTTTGTTTTACCTCCCACTCGTTTAGTGTGAGCGGAGGCACGGTGAGATCAGACGATGTTTGTTCGTTCCCTTTTTTTTTTCTGTGTGTTTGTCTGGTTTCAAAGGGGAGAGGGGGTGGGTAATGGACACCTACGCACGCCAATACTAACACCACAGGGAAGGGGGGAGTGGGGGTAACAAATAGTAAATAAATGAACTCAACCTGACACATTCTGCCTCACACAGTGCCACACGACAACTGATGTGGGAGCAGTCGTAAGAGAGCAGGAGAAGGAGAGGAAAGAAATGTGAGGCACATGCAGAACAGTGGCTATGCAATTCTTCTGCTCGGAGGCACGGCAAAGAAAGAGAATGTCAGGGGGTGGAAGCACGAACAATACCTTCGTCTTAATGAAGTCATGCAAGGCTTGTCACTTTGCGAGTGTAATCCCAAGCGCTGGTTCTGCTGTCGCATTTTTGCGAACACTCAGAAACAAACATGAATGAAATAAATATGGAGAATTTGATGGAGCATATTGATCCATCCCGTGTCATGCATAAAGTCAGCCGGGTGTCATTTCAGTTATTACTCAGAATATCACAACAGCCGACAAATAATATCAGCCCTCAAGCCGAGTTTGAATAAATCTGTAGAATAATACTAAAGCAGCAGAACACGACCAAAGCAGCAGAATGTGACCAAAGAAGCAGAATACGACTAAAAGCCACAAAGTACGACTGAAACTGTAGAAAACGATTAAAAGACACAGATAACTACTAAAAGCAGTAGAATACTACTAAAAGCAGTAGAATACTACTAAAAGCCGTAGAAGACGACAAAGTGTCAGAATACGACTAAAATACGACTTAAAGCAGCAGAATGCGACTAAATGTAGTAGAATACGAATAAAAGCAGCTGAAGACGACTAAAAGTATCAGAATACGATAAAAGTACGACAAACAGCAGCAGAATACGACTAGAAGCCGCAAAGTACGACTAAAAGCCGTAAAATACGACTCAAAGCAGTAAAATACGACAGAGTATCAGAAGTGGACGGACGCGCGCGACTCACCGTCCTCCCCGGAGTAGCCCGTGACCACCCGGGCCTCGGGGCCCCAGCCGACGGCGTTCAGGGTCCGCACGCGGATCTCGTAGGGGACAAAGGTGGGCGTGTCCTGGACCACCAGCAGGTGCCTCTTCACCATCAGCTCGGTCCAGGGCCCCGCCCCCAGCCGCCTGTAGCCCACCTGGTACTCCAGGCCCGGACCGTTGTGCTCCACCGGCAGCAGCGGCTGGGGGGGGGGGGAGAGAGAGGGGGTGAGGTGGTGGGTTGGGGGGAGACAGAGAGGGGGTGGTGTGGTGAGTGGGTGAGGGGGGGGGGGGAGGCAGAGAGGGGGGGTGAGGTGAGTGGGTGAGGGGGGGGGGGGAGACAGAGAGGGGGGGTGAGGTCATGGGTTGGGGGGAGGCAGAGGGGGGGGGAGGTGGTGGGTTGGGGGGAGGCAGAGAGGGGGGGTGAGGTCATGGGTTGGGGGGGAGACAGAGAGGGGGGGTGAGGTCGTGGGTTGGGGGGAGACAGAGAGGGGGGGTGAGGTGGTGGGTTGGGGGGAGGCAGAGAGGGGGGGTGAGGTGGTGGGTTGGGGGGGAGGCAGAGAGGGGGGGTGAGGTGGTGGGTTGGGGGGAGGCAGAGAGGGGGGGTGAGGTGGTGGGTTGGGGGGAGGCAGAGAGGGGGGGTGAGGTGGTGGGTTGGGGGGAGGCAGAGAGGGGGGGTGAGGTGGTGGGTTGGGGGGAGACAGAGAGGGGGGGTGAGGTGAGTGGGTGAGGGGGGGGGGAGGCAGAGAGGGGGGGTGAGGTGGTGGGTTGGGGGGAGGCAGAGAGGGGGGGTGAGGTGGTGGGTTGGGGGGAGGCAGAGAGGGGGGGTGAGGTGAGTGGGTGAGGGGGGGGGGGGAGACAGAGGGGGGGTGAGGTGGTGGGTTGGGGCAGACAGAGAGGATCCAGCTCAGTGGTTCTCCACCGGGGGGCCGGGCCCCCCAGGCGGGTCTCAGCGGGGGTCAGAGTGGCCCGTGGGAGGCCCGGCGTGAACACTCCAACACTGATCCACCGTTCATTGAGTGCTGCCTCCACCCCCTCCTCCATCGCTCACTGGAGGACGTGTTATTGACTATTAGGGGCGACGTCGGCCTCCGTTTAAGGACGCGCCGATGATGGAGACGTGATTCTTATTTAGCGGCGCTGATTATTTCGGTGCGTGGCCAGAAGTCCCTCCACGGGGGGGGGGGGGGGGGGGGGTCTCTCACCTCCCAGCTGATCTCCATCTGCTGGGGGACGTGGCCGTGGATGCGGATGTCCTCGGGGTTCCGGTCCGGAGCTTCAGGAGGAGAGATGATCCCATAACCGTTAGTTAACTAGAGCCTCAGCAGGAGAGATGATCCAATAACCGTTAGTTAACTAGAGCCTCAGCAGGAGAGATGATCCCATAACCGTTAGTTAACTAGAGCCTCAGCAGGAGAGATGATTCCATAACCGTTAGTTAACTAGAGCCTCAGCAGGAGAGATGATTCCATAACCGTTAGTTAACTAGCGCCTCAGCAGGAGAGATGATTCCATAACCGTTAGTTAACTAGAGCTTCAGGAGGAGAGATGATTCCATAACCGTTAGTTAACTAGAGCCTCAGCAGGAGAGATGATTCCATAACCGTTAGTTAACTAGAGCCTCAGCAGGAGAGATGATTCCATAACCGTTAGTTAACTAGAGCTTCAGGAGGAGAGATGATTCCATAACCGTTAGTTAACTAGAGCCTCAGCAGGAGAGATGATTCCATAACCGTTAGTTAACTAGAGCCTCAGCAGGAGAGATGATTCCATAACCGTTAGTTAACTAGAGCCTCAGCAGGAGAGATGATTCCATAACCGTTAGTTAACTAGAGCCTCAGCAGGAGAGATGATTCCATAACCGTTAGTTAACTAGAGCCTCAGCAGGAGAGATGATTACATAACCGTTAGTTAACTAGAGCCTCAGCAGGAGAGATGATCCCATAACCGTTAGGTAACTAAAGTGGGTTGTTCGGATTCACTCTTGAAGACCTAACGCTAAATGCCTCCAGATAGAACGATCCTAAAAACAATGTTACACAACGGACCCAGACTGAATACTGAAAAGGTTGGAGCCATTCTGTGTGTGTGCACGTGTGTGCTTCTGCATTTGTGTGTGTTTGTGTATGCATAAATATATATACATATACACACATGCACACACAAATGCACAAGCACATATAAATAATATATACATTCACAAACACAGACACACACACACACAAACGCACATTCACGCACACACACAAATGCACACGCTCCAGATATATTCTGTGTGTGTGCAAGTGTGTGCTTGTACATTTGTGTGTGTTTGCGTATGTATAATTATCTATACATGTATACAAACGCACACACAAATGCACAAGCCCATATAAATATATATATATATAAATACACATTCACAAACACAGACACACACACCCACAAACGCACACACACAAACGCACACGCTCCAGATATATATAAATATATACCACAACCCCTACTGCTTTAAGGTCTGGGGGCAAATCGCAGGTTTATTAGAAAAAGAGATTTCAGCAGATTTGCGGCGGTTAGGTCTGAACACGCCGGGAGTCACAACAGGTGGCCGTCGGAGGGAGGGGGGCGGGGGGGGGGGAAAGGTCAGCCAATAGGAGCGGGCCTGACCTGCGGCAGGGGTGGAGTATCTCCCGGTGAGCTGGCTGGGGGGCCCGCGGCCCACGGCGTTGGCGGCCGACACTCTGAACTGGTAGTCGATGTTCCCCTGCAGAGCCAGGTCTGCTGTTGCTTGGTTACCGGGGACCCGCTGTAGCTCCCTCCACCTGCCCGGCTCCCATTGGCTCTCCTCGAACTCCACCACAAACTCTGGGGGGGGAGGGGGGGGAGAGAGGGGGGAGGAGGGAGAGAAACGTTGACTCTTTGTTTGACGTGATGGTCACACAGAGTGGAGGATGATCCTTTAGAAAAGGTATTTGGTTCCGTTTGTGAAGGGATGCTTTGTCCACAGAATTATGAAAAGGTCCATTCAGTGGACCTGCTTGTGTATATCAAACTGGGTTTGGGTTCCTAGGGTGATAATGACATGGTTATATCCCGCAGAAATAAATTTCTAAAACCTGCTTTCTGACTTCAGACTTGTTGTGTTGTCTTTTCACAGTAAAATCTGCGTGGGCAAATCCAATTGAGTGAAGGTTCACAGGTCGATTACATAATTGATGCGTCCTGCAGACCCATGTAATGAGGACGGCTGATAACTGGTTACCTTAGTCGGGTAAAGCACTTAGAGTGGGCATCGGAATGAAAAGCACACAGAGGAGAAATCTCCTAAAAGTACGAGGCGGCTTTGATAGTCACTGAACCCACGGAGACATGTTTCTTAGACTGAAATCTAATCGGAACAAAAGATTGGCTTTTGTGTGTTCGCTTGGCATTCCGAACAAAAGCCCCGGATTTAATTATTCGGAGAGAAAAAATATGTTTTTTGCAAAGGCTGGATCATATCGACGGGTAAAACTTTTAGCTTGGCTTGGTTTAAGTGGCAGAGTTGTGGAATGTTTTTTAATTGAATAAAGACACAGCACTGGGGAATCAGCAGCACGGCTCAACCGCACCACTGGACACCTAATTATGGGATGTGCTGCTGACATTGGGCTGAGGGAGGGGGGGAGGTGGAGAAGAGGGGAGGTGGGGGAGGTTTGGGGGAGAGGAGGGGGAGGAGATGGGGGGAGGGGGAGATGTAAGGGGGTCGGGGGTCGGCGGAGGAGAGGGGGCCGTGGGTACCGTTCTCCTTCTACTTGAGTCTTATTTTCTAAAAACAATTTTCTGCTGCTTTGTTCAACAAGATTCTTCAATATTTTAAATTATAATGCAAAGTGACACCTTCTGTTTCGCTCCCGAAAAGAAAAGTATCAAAAAATCCTTTCATAATAAAATCTTTTTTCAAGGAGAGATTTTTTTACATGAGGCTCAATTAACATCTTTCTGGTGAAAACACTTCAAGGAGGGATACAAGAACAGGTGCTACCGAAGAGATGCTGACATATTGCATAGGAAACAGCATCAACCGTACAAAGGCTTTCAGCATTATCCGAAAGGACGGTTTTTTAAAATTGAATGTTGAACATCATCTTCAACATTCAGGGAACATAACGGATGACAGAATCATAGATTAAAACACAATCATTAATTGTATATTCCTGTATTTTTGGTTCTGTTCACTATAACAAGAAACTGAAAGGTTTGTTCCTGCCTTGTAAATTAATAGACTTTTGTTTGACCTAGTATAGGGTGGATTTTATAATTTCCTGCTGTGCAAGATAAGATACTTTATTTGACCAGTTGTCCCTTCTCTAGAGCTGTTATGATCAATTCCTGCCACGAACAATAAGAGACTTTTATTTGACCAGTTGTTCCTGTTATAGAGCTGTTGTGGTCGCTTCCTGCCGTGAATAATAAGGGACTTTTATTTGCCCAGTGGTACCTGTTATAGAGCTGTTATGGTCACTTCCTGCTGTGAATAATAAGGGACTTTTATTTGACCAGGGGTACCTGTTATAGAGCTGTTATGGTCACTTCCTGCCATGAATAATAAGGGACTTTTATTTGACCAGGGGTACCTGTTATAGAGCTGTTATGGTCACTTCCTGCCGTGAATAATAAGGGACTTTTATTTTACCAGGGGTACCTGTTATAGAGCTGTTATGGTCACTTTCTGCCGTGAATAATAAGGGACTTTTATTTGACCAGGGGTACCTGTTATAGAGCTGTTGTGGTCGCTTCCTGCCGTGAATCATAAGGGACTTTTATTTGACCAGGGGTACCTGTTATAGAGCTGTTATGGTCACTTCCTGCCATGAATAATAAGGGACTTTTATTTGACCAGGGGTACCTGTTATAGAGCTGTTATGGTCACTTCCTGCCGTGAATAATAAGGGACTTTTATTTGACTAGTGGTACCTGCTATAGAGCTGTTATGGTCACTTCCTGCCGTGAATAATAAGGGACTTTTATTTCACCAGGGGTACCTGTTATAGAGCTGTTATGGTCACTTCCTGCCGTCCAGGACAGACGAACGCTGCGTTCCTTTTGTTCCGACAGCTCCACGTCCCCTGGGGCGTCAGGAACATCTGAGACAAACACAAAAACAAAACACGGCCACCGCAACAAGTTGGAAATCTCGTTAGCCGCTGTCAATCAACACAAAGGAGCCATCTGTGGGATTAAAATATGGTAATGAACGGGAAAGAATTTGCATTTTTTTTTTTTTTTTAAACCTCGACATTGCTTTGAGTTTTCCATCTCATCTTACGAGTTCTCTATTGCACATTTACATCCCCCCCCCCCCCCCCCCCCCCCCCCCCCACGTGTCTGGTCCGAGCCATTACCAGTGGTGTACTGGGGATTATATTAGTGGGGGGGACTGTGTATGACGTCATTAAAATGGATTCTCACTGCACACGCACGCGCACGCGCGCACACATTCAGAAAATAAATTTGAGCTTTGTTACTTGCCAAATATGGAAGCTGGAGCTCATCTCAACTGTAAAAATCAACACGTTTAACAATAATGCTTCTCTCATTACCCCTCATATTAAAACGATAGGCCTACCTACAGGTCTAGACCAACACTCATGTCACAAATCGTTTATGGAGCAAATCCAAAATAACCAAAGCTCCGAACCAGGCTACCACCCGTTTACAGACAGGCTAGGCCAGCAGTCCAACAATAACATGCTGGAAAAAGTGGGAGGACGGCTTCCCCCCGTGTGCCCCGCCCACTACAGCCATAAGGCATTAGCATACCTTATTACACGCCCCTTCTGAATGCTGTGGAACGCTCCGTTCACTTGCATCGGCCTTCCTGACTTCCGGCGGTGAATACTTTTTTGATAGTTGACCGTTGCTAAGCATATAATGACCGCTGTCAAGGCAAGTGGATTTTTTGCCGTCTTTCGTATCACTCCGCGAGTCGTCCGGTAACTCATCAACCCCAGCGTACTCGGTTGCTAAGCGACGGCAACGTCTTTGGCGAACTATTTCTCTGCAGATCAACACCACGAATATTAATTGTACAAAGACACACCTTGTGAAGATTTTCTTTTCGTTTTGGCAAGGAGCCATGTGATAATGTATAGAACGGCGCCGGTCATGATCAAAAGTAAGCTTGTTTTCCCGATGATGACCGGCGTTCTGTCCATTACCCGGTACGTGAACCAGGCCAGCGTGCGCGGGGCTCTTACCCAGCACAGTGAGCATTGCCGAGGCCGCCACCCGGTCCATGTGGGTGCGGGCGGTGCACGTGTACAGCCCCTGGTCGCTGGCGTTCACGCTGGGTATCAGCAGCACGCCGCCGTCGTCCACCTGGTACCTGGACGGGGAGGGGAGCTTCGTCTTTACTATGTTCTCCTCGACACTCGGTAAGCCTCGTTACATGGTGACTCTGACAATTAGACAATTAGGCTGAGACTATTTAAACTCAGCCTCCCAGCTGTCCACCCTCTCTCTCAACTCCACGGCAGCAACACCGTATTAGTTAGTATCCCGGTTTTTCAGGTACTTTATGTTAACTCGTAAATAAACAAACCTAAGAACTTAAACCTGTTGTGTCGTGTCCGTTATTACGTTGGGCGTCCAAGCCAGCCGTGACAGCCTAAAGAAGCAATGGGCTGGACTACAAACATGACGCGTCTCTTGAATTAGTTTGACCTTTGACTCGTCTGAAGGGAACAAAGGCTTCTTTTTTCCATGCATGATGTCACTATTTTTGACGTCACAACTCTACGGAAGCCTTATGGGTCCATGCTAATTTGGAAACTTAATAACAATCATATAGAATTCAAAACAATAAAAACAAACATACTAATTCGACATTTACTAAATATGGCTCTTAAAGTAAGCATCTAACGTCAGACCGGAGGGTCTACTACATTACGAAACATATGCACGGTGCAAAGGTGAAGCGACGCTTGTGGGGGCGAGTGGAAAACAGATCGCTTATCGTCTATCCCCGACCCGCTGCGATGTAACCAGACGCGTGTGCTGCGAGGGAACCACACGCATGTGTACGTGTTTGTCTCTGACTCACGTGGGGTGACGATGAGTCACTCAATTACCAGTGGTCATCATCTTTTTTGTTTGCACTTTCCCCTTCTAGTTCATTATTCTGTCTGCATTAGCGTGCTGGGGTGACTGCGACCGGATAGCTGGCATATCTCAGTGACTACTACTGAATGTCTGGACACTCCTTACGGTAACCGGCCAGCATCCCATCATGTATGTATGCATGTATATTTATAATTATAGCGCTCATTGCACTCCTGACCGACCCTGGAAGTATCACCGTCCCCCACTCTGCATTCCTTCTCTAGTTTCCTTCCTTGCTAATTAAAGGAGTTTTTTCTTCCCTTCTGGGGGGCTACTGCAGGGTGGGGGGGTCATAAACACAGACTGTACCTGTGATTATGGGCTGTACTAATACAATGGAATGGAGTTGAATGAGGATAGCGGTGGTCGTGTTGGGTGGTGGGAGGAGGGGGTGGTGGGAGGGGGCGTGGTGGGAGGAGGGGGTGGTGGGAGGAGGGCGTGGCTGGAGGAGGGCGTGGCTGGAGGAGGGCGGGGCTGGAGGAGGGTGTGGCGGGAGGAGGGGGCGTGGTGGGAGGAGGGCGGTGCTGGAGGAGGGTGTGGCGGGAGGAGGGGGTGTGGCGGGAGGAGGGGGCGTGGTGGGAGGAGGGCGGGGTACCTGGGGTCTTCAGGGTTGATCTCCAGCCAGCCGTCCTTGACCCAGCCCACGTTGAAGCTGTGGGCCAGGCTCTGGTCGCACTCGGCCCGGCAGGTGAACCGGGCGGGGGACCCGAGGACCACCTGCTGGTCCCGGGGGCGGTCCACGATCCGGGTGGGGTCTGGCCCCAAGAGGAGAAGAACAGCAGTAAGGCGGAGGGCCCTTCTGGGAAAGGGATGGATCACAGAGGCTCGGGTGTTGTGTTGCAGGGTTTAGTTTTAGTTCAAATCCGATAATGGAATCTCACCATTCATCAAATCGTTGAGAATGAATAGAATTATTTGGAGTACTTGGAAAATACATTTCCTGAATGATAGCCCCTTTGTTGAATCACCTTTCAGATAAAAGCGCTTCATAATAGGTCCTCAAGCTTTTATTTTCCCCATTGCCCCGGTCGTGAGCACCCAGACACGGTCTGTGACGCAGCCTGGGCATGGCTGAGCTAGGCCCTACTTGAGAGTGTGTGTGTGTGTGTGTGTGTGTGTGTGTGTGTGTGTGTGTGTGTGTGTGTGTGTGTGTGTCTGTGTCTGTGTCTGTGTGTGTGTGTGTGTGTCTGTGTGTGTCTGTCTTCTTCTGCATGCGTGCCTATTTGCCTACTGAACGTGTGTGTTTGTGTGCGTGTTTCTACCCGTGCATGACTTTGTGTGTTTGTGTGCATCTATCTGAAGGTTTGTGTGTACTGCTTCTGCATGCGTCCCTGCATGTGCACATGTGTGTTTGTGTGTGTACGTGTGTGTGCGTGCGTGCGTGTGTGTGTGTTCATGCGTGTGTGTACCTCTCACAGCCAGCACGGCGGTGAGGTCAGCCTTCCCCTCGGTGTTGACGGCTAAGCACAGATACTCCCCGGCGTCCTCCTTTTCTGCGCCGCTGAGCCGCAGCGAGCCGTCGGGCAGGGTGGAGCGCCGGGCCCCCGCGCCGGGGGCCTCCTCCTCCTCCTCCTCCTTCTCCCTGGAAGACAAAAGACTCTCAGCCAGAGCTTCCTCAGAACAGAGCCCTGACGTCTCACTCTGTCTCACTCTGTCTCACCTTGCAGAACAGAGCCCTGACGTCTCACCCTGCAGAACAGAGCCCTGACGTCTCACTCTGTCTCACTCTGCAGAACAGAGCCCCGACGTCTCACTCTGCAGAACAGAGCCCTGACGTCTCACTCTGTCTCACCCTGCAGAACAGAGCCCCGACGTCTCACTCTGTCTCACTCTGTCTCACTCTGCAGAACAGAGCCCCGACGTCTCACCCTGCAGAACAGAGCCCTGACGTCTCACTCTGTCTCACTCTGCAGAACAGAGCACCGACGTCTCACTCTGCAGAACAGAGCCCTGACATCTCACTCTGTCTCACTCTGTCTCACTCTGCAGAACAGAGCCCCGACGTCTCACTCTGCAGAACAGAGCCCTGACGTCTCACCCTGCAGAACAGAGCCCTGACGTCTCACCCTGCAGAACAGAGCCCTGACGTCTCACTCTGTCTCACCCTGCAGAACAGAGCCCTGACGTCTCACTCTGTCTCACTCTGCAGAACAGAGCCCTGACGTCTCACCCTGCAGAACAGAGCCCTGACGTCTCACCCTGCAGAACAGAGCCCTGACGTCTCACCCTGCAGAACAGAGCCCTGACGTCTCACTCTGTCTCACTCTGTCTCACTCTGCAGAACAGAGCCCCGACGTCTCACTCTGCAGAATAGAGCCCTGACGTCTCACCCTGCAGAACAGAGCCCTGACGTCTCACCCTGCAGAACAGAGCCCTGACGTCTCACTCTGTCTCACCCTGCAGAACAGAGCCCTGACGTCTCACTCTGTCTCACTCTGCAGAACAGAGCCCTGACGTCTCACCCTGCAGAACAGAGCCCTGACGTCTCACTCTGCAGAACAGAGCCCTGACGTCTCACCCTGCAGAACAGAGCCCTGACGTCTCACTCTGTCTCACTCTGCAGAACAGAGCCCTGACGTCTCACCCTGCAGAACAGAGCCCTGACGTCTCACCCTGCAGAACAGAGCCCCGACGTCTCACTCTGCAGAACTGAGCCCTGACGTCTCACTCTGTCACACTCTGTCTCACTCTGCAGAACAGAGCCCCGACGCCTCTCTGTCTCACTCTGCAGAACAGAACCCTGACGCCTCACCCTGCAGAACAGAGCCCTGACGTCTCACTCTGTCTCACACTGCAGAACAGAGCCCTCACGTCTCACTCTGCAGAACAGAGCCCTGACGTCTCACTCTGTCTCACTCTGCAGAACAGAGCCCCGACGTCTCACTCTGCAGAACAGAGCCCTGACGTCTCACTCTGTCTCACTCTGCAGAACAGAGCCCTGACGTCTCACTCTGTCTCACACTGCAGAACAGAGCCCTGACGTCTCACTCTGCAGAACAGAGCCCTGACGTCTCACTCTGTCTCACTCTGCAGAACAGAGCCCCGACGTCTCACTCTGCAGAACAGAGCCCTGACGTCTCACTCTGTCTCACTCTGCAGAACAGAGCCCTGACGTCTCACTCTGTCTCACTCTGCAGAACAGAGCCCTGACGTCTCACTCTGCAGAACAGAGCCCTGACGTCTCACTCTGTCACACTCTGCAGAACAGAGCCCTGACGTCTCACTCTGTCTCACTCTGCAGAGCAGAGCCCCGACGTCTCACCCTGCAGAACAGAGCCCTGACGCCTCACCCTGCAGAACAGAGCCCTGACGTCTCACCCTGCAGAACAGAGCCCTGACATCTCACTCTGTCTCACTCTGCAGAACAGAGCCCTGACGTCTCACTCTGCAGAACAAAGCCCTGACGTCTCACTCTGCAGAACAAAGCCCTGACGTCTCACTCTCACATCTCACTCCGGTCCTGCCCCCTCAGGGGTCCCAGAGTGTTCACTCCCTCACGTCTCACTCCGCCCTCCCCCCAGAGTGTTCACCCCTCACGTCTCACTCCAGTCCCCCCCCCCCCCCACCAGAGTGTTGACCCCCCTGGTTCTTGATGATTTTTTTATAATATTTTCAGGCCGTACCGAAGACTGTGAAGATGTGTGGATGTGTGGTCTGATGGGAGGGTTGGAGTTTCATATTTAATATTTGTGGGTTGTAATAATTATCTCAAGGAAATCTAAATATCCTCTCGTCTGGATCGTTGCATGAATTATTCAGGAGCAACGGTGCATCATTTATAGTTCAGTCAGTCACTCATCTTCCGCACGAGCAAAGTGGATTTAATTTGTTGAAAAATGTAATTCAAGAGAAGATTTGATTTGTTTAAAGAAGTCTTGTTTAACAGGGCCGTGCTTGGGGCATACCGTCCTCATCACCCTGTTTCAAAAGTTGAAAAAATAACAAACTTAAATTCAGTTAAATTGTTCAACCATTTATTTTTCCAGTGATTTGGTACCATCAAAGTCTGCGTCAGGTCTTGGAAATTAACAAAATTTAAAAAGATTGTTTTGTGAGAAATTGCCCGTGAATAAATTCTCTCCCTCCCTCTTTGATTCGGACCGGAACCTGTTCCAGGAGTCATACCTAATGGGACTCAATGAGGCTGAGCTCCAGCATATTAAACAGATTGCCCTCCGACACGTGTTCAGGTCAATACACACCGCAAGATCATCACAAATACTGCATTAATCAGTGGGGGAGGAGTAGGGGGGGCAGCAAATTGAATAACAGTTCAACACACATGTAGAACTATTCAAGCAACACAAATTCATCTTCAAATGCGACGATATGTTCTCTGCGGTAAAGTTAGCCACAGTTACGCTTCAGGCAAAACGTGACAGAGTAAGTTAGAGTTACTAATAAACTTTCATTTTTCGGAAACAAAAAAAAAAACATTCGGTGGACGGTCCTCAGTTAAGACAAAAAACGACTCTTAGCTTGAGTTAAGTGTTTATTCTCGTGTTTGTGTTTGGGGATGGGGGGGAGTTGGGTTCTCACCAGGAGATGGTGGGCAGCGGCGAGCCAAACACCCTGCAGCCCAAGGTGGCGTTGTGTCCTTCGATGACCTCGTACACCTTGTAGCCCTGGGTCAGGGTCCTGGGGGCCACGTCTGAGGACACACGCAGAGCCGGGCCGGCCATCAGGGGGCCGTTAGCCATGGGTTAACCATGGGTTAACCATGGGTTAACCATGGAGCCGCTGGAGCTCGTCTGATTAACTTCTGCTGCTTCCTAATCGTGTGTTTGCCGCTTTGGTCGCTGGTGAGTGCTGTTAGTACCCTTGGGAAAACTTTATGACCAGGGTACATTAAATAACCAGTTATTAACATGGTAATGAAATGCCGATTTTCTTTTTTTTTATTGCTTTATTTATTTATTTTTTGATTACATTTTCCAGAATTCTGTATTTGAATCCTTGGTCATAATTTTATACCTCATGACCTTACTTTTAATCGTTTTTTTTACTCCAAAGTAAAAAGTAATGAATAAAAAAATAATAATTTTTAAAATAAGAAGTAATTAGAAGTAAATTAAAACATACGAAGGAAAATCTTTATCTTCAGCCAATGTTGCAGTCCAAGGCTGCATGCTAATTAAATTAAATCAAAGTGCATCACTCACACACACACACACACACACACACACACACACACACACACACACACACACACACACACACACACACACACACACACACACACACACACACACACACACACACACACACACACACACACACAAATAAATAAACCATGCGATCACGGGACAACGTTTTTACTAATTACTGAACCCATGGCCTTGGGAGAAGACTCTGCTAACCAGGGCTGACGTCTCCAGGTTTAACCAGGGGTCACCTTTGAAGACCAAAGTGATCCAACACAAGAGTTTCACTGCACGGAAGAGGTTCGCTTGAAGAGGAGCCAGGAACATCTGCCGGACATCGGTAGATCAGTAACCGACGGCAAAGGCGAGGTAATGAGGGCGACAGGAAGTGCTTGAGGGGTTGTGCTTCAGACCGAAACCTTCTCTGCACAAGAAAGGACTCTGAGTGTTTGTTGGTTCTTGCATAGATGCAAAGACGATAATTATGTCAGAATAAGTGTTTGTGTTTGTTGCTTTGTGTGTTTGTTGCTGTGTGTGTGTGTGTGTGTGTGTGTGTGTGTGTGTGTGTGTGTGTGTGTGTGTGTGTGTGTGTGTCCGATCTTTTCCAGGAATTGACACAAATCTCTTTGCACCCCCACACACACCACGCACGCTCACACACACACACACACACACACACACACACACACACACACACACACACACACACACACACACACACACACACACACACACACACACACACACACACACACACACACACACACAAACACACACACACTTTAAAACTTTTGTTACCAAGTGTTGCCAGTTTCTCAGTTGGCAGTAGCTGGTAGCTATAGTAACAGTAGCTGTACTTTGTTCCTCTCTTCATAGCTATATTTCGGCGAGGTCACAAGGACAAATTGACAGAGTTGCTTTTGATTATGGAACTTGCGGATGTACTCGCAGATGACAGCAATACGAACATTGTGTGGGATTCCTCCAAAAATAAATAAATTTAGTTTTATTTCCGCCATCGCAATGTTGATTTGCTGCCGCTGAACTGCTCAAACAGAAACCACATGAGCATAAAACCAAACATAAAACAGGTTCATATCCTCACTCCCTCGGCCAGCAGCAGCCTCAAATAAATGAGACTTTGAAACAAGCTTCCCACTGCATGCTACGCTATGCTACACGCTACGCTGCGGCGCTACATGCTACCCCGCGGTGCTACAGGCTATGCCCAATCGCTACACGCTACGCTACAGGCTATGCCCTGGCGCTACAGGCTACGCTATGCTACACGCTACGCTGCGGCGCTACATGCTACCCCGCGGCGCTACAGGCTATGCCCCGGCGCTACCCGCTACACTACAGGCTATGCCCCGGCGCTACACGCTACAGGCTATGCCCTGGCGCTACAGGCTACACTATGCTACACGCTACGCCGCGTTGCTACAGGCTATGCTCCGGCGCTACACGCTACGCTACAGGCTATGCCCCGGCGCTACACGCTACGCCCCGACACAATATGACGCCCTAGGCGGCATTTTTGAGCGGGAAAACCCTTCAATAACAATTCAATAGCTGTGGTTCCCCCCATTCTCTGTTCCGTTTTGAAGCTTGTTTCATTAAAATGAATGAATGAATTAATTTATTAAGGCCTCCACCAGGGGGCGCCCCCAACGCTTTTGTCGCCCCCAACGCATTTGCCGCCCTACGACCGCCTGGATCGCCTATGCTTAGCCCCGGCCCTGCTGACACTACACGCTACGCTACAGGCTACGCTATGCTACATGCTCGACGCTACGCCGCGGTGCTGCAGGCTACGCCCAGGCGCTACTCGTTACGCCCCGGCACTAGACTCTACGCTACACGCTACGCCGCGGTGCTACAGGCTACTCCCAGGCGGTAAATGCTACGCCCTGGCGCTAAACACTACGCTACAGGCTACGCCCAGGCGCTACACGCAGGGCTATTCAACCTCCTTAACAAGTGGGCCCAAAAGGAAAACCACTGAGGGTTCATGGGCCACACAGAGTAAAACTACGTGAATGATTCGCTACAAATAAATCGTACTTAAAGTAGTGTTAACTTAATATATATAATGCTACTACATGGAATAAACTTGTCAGACGCATTCCTTCCTTCTTCACTTTTAATCGTATCATTATAAAATATTTTGTTCTCACATATTTTGGACACGTATTTAGAATTCAACAATGTTGTTTGAATCATCGCAAAACAGAACTACTGTACATATGAGACATTTTGAGCCAGTGAGTCAGTGAGAAAGATTGCACTGCCTTGTTTGCCTAGTTTGGCTCATCCTGAGACACTCATGCAGCTTCTCATAGGTCATGCAGCAACGTGCTCTTGTTCTGATGGCATTCATATGAGAAAAGCTAGACTCGCACGTATCGGTTGAGCCAAACATTGTCAGAATAAGTGATGCCAGTTCCTGATTGTGGGGTACTGATACTGGCTAGTATCACTGGCTACACACAGAAACCTGATTTGCATGCAACTATGTTTCTCCTTTATTTTATTTATTTTTGGCATGCAACCTCTTGCGGGCCAGAAAAAAAGTAAGAGGGGCCGCATTTGGCCCACGGGCCGCTAGTTGAATAGGCCTGCGCTACGCCCTGGCGCTGAACGCTACACCGCACCGCTACAGGCTACTCCGCGCCGCTACAGGCTACACACAGGTGCTACAGGCTACACCCCGGCGCTACAGGCTACGCCGCGGCGCTACAGGCTACGCCGCGGCGCTACAGGCCACTCACCCAGCACCATGACGTTGGCGTTAGCCAGCAGGCGGCCGTGGCGGTTGGACGCCTCACACTGGTACACGGCGCCGTCCTCGGGCCCGGCGTCCTGCAGCAGCAGCAAGTCGTCCATGACCTGGAGCCGGTCCGACAGGGCCTCACCTGGGGGTCACAGGGGGGGGGTCACGTGATGCAGCCACTGACCCTTTTTATTTTAGCATTTATTTGTATGCTTTACTTTGAAGAGTTAGACAGGAAGGAATTGGGGAGGGGGGGGGAGAGAGGGGGGGGGGGGGGAGAGAGAGGGGGAAGGGGCTTGTTTTTTTGTTTGTTTTTTTTGCTATTTTTTGTGACATTTAGCGAACACTTTCCTCCAGAGTGATTTCCAGTGAAGTCTGATGTATATCAGCGAGGAGCAGATCGGGGTGAGACAGAGTATAGAGCTAGGCCGGGACGGTTGGGGCTCGAACCCAGTGCTTTCGGGGGGGGGGGGGGGGGGGGGGTGTGGAGAAGCCCTGGGAGAGATACTGCATGGCTGCAACCACTCGGTTGGTTATGGTATCAACTTCTACTTGTGGATAGTTATAAGAGGATTATTTAGTGTTTAACGAGGACATCACTCTCATGGTTCAACTAATTGGTGACTCTCATAGTAACCGACAACCGGGAAATAAAGAAGGCGATGGTGGTTTAAATATGCAGCAGCAGGTAATTGGGTTCAGTTTGGTACAAGATATAACAGGGAAGAAGGAACCGCATCACCTAGGAGGGTTTGTGCCTTCAATGAGGAAGATTAAAGGTCCCATATTCCACCACCTGGTGTGAGTTGGATTAGCCGTTACAAGCCGTTTGGAAAATCGGTGTCTTCTGAAATCATAGTTGGTCGTGTCTACCTAGATGTATGACGGATAGATGATCTACGTTTGCCACAGTCCAATGGGTAGGCTGGTAGACTGATCTATCCAGCACACATCTAGGTGGACACGCCCACCTGTGATGTCAGAAGAGGCTTGTAATGGCTAATCGCCCTCACACCTGGTGGTATAATATGGTTCCTTTAAGTACCAGAGAGTTGGAGAGGCTCACCCTCCAGGAGCTGACCGTTCCTCCTCCACACGATGTTCGGCCGCGGTTTTCCCCCGACCGAGCACTTTATGTGCACGTCAGATCTGGTCACGACCAGCTGGCCTTCGGGCGGCCCCGGCAGCCATTTTGGAGCCTCTGGAGGGGGAGAAAATGGAGGGAAACTTTGTCTGTTGAATTCAAACTAAATGAAAATACTTGAAACTGTAGAAAATAAATAAACAATGGTGTTGTTAGTGCCATTAACAGAAAGTGCTTGGTTTTATTTATAACCAAATGAAATACTTGAAACTGTTTAAAAAGAACTGTAGGAAAAAACCATAAACGATGTTGTTGTTAGTTGCTAACCACATAAAGTGTTTGGTTTTATGTTTTTAGAAACGACATTGAGGATCACGAGGGGTTTGACCTCAGAATGCCTACAGGTAGCTCAGCAGACTTTGGCTACTTTCCAAATCACATACTTTTTTCTTTTTTCTTGTAGTATGTACTGCAGCTACTCTTTCAAAGAACGTACTGTTGCACAGTAAACATACGATACAGGTGATGTCACTGATTAGCACACCTGTATGGCCGCCCATCGACTAGCAGAGGTCCTTGTGGGAGAACAGCAGGCTGGCTTAATGTTGCCAAAGGCCACCCGATGTAGAACAACATCCTGGTACTTTTGGCATACTGCCTTTCCATATTAGATATTAGGACACACTGATCATTACTAAATAGTACGGTAGCTAGCATGGGTGCTGGAACGCAGGGACTGGGGTTTGAACCAGCTGGGGGATAAATACTCTCACCATATCCTGCCGGTGCAGCACCGTACCTTCAAACACAACGTCAAAGTAGTGGACGTGTTCTCCGGCGACGTTCTTGGCTTTGCACATGTACTTCCCGTCGTCCTTCTCCGACCCGCGAGAGATGTTCAACAGCTTCCCAAAGTTCAGGATCTCCGCCCGCGGGGGCAACGTCTCCCCCAGCTTCACCCACTCCACTGACGGGGTCGGACTAAACAAACAAATTAACAAATTAAGTAGATGGTCAATATATAGGGAAAAGTTTTCCGACATTTTATATTAAGCAAATATGTCTGCAGTGTTGAAGAATACGTACAATCCTTCTGGGATGCATTCCAACTCAAGGTTGCTCCCCTTGAGCAGCACTACCTCCGACTGAACACCAGAGGGCAGCAGAAGGCTGGGTTTCCTCACGGCGGGGACACCTGAAGTGGAAACCAAGTTAGCTGCTCTCACTTATCGAACATCTGTTAGCTTTAAGAGCAAAAATGTCTGCTCCCTGGAAGTAATTTTATGCCATTCGCAGACTAAATCTGTCATTCACACCTCAAATTATAAAATAACTCACTGTGCTTGTCGCCATCGTCCGATTTGGGCACTAAAAGAGCAGGGAAAGTGAAGTTGTTAAATGTGCTTTTACCAATGTGGATAGAAGTTATGACAGTTCTGTATAAGCATGTGCTTCAGTGCGCTATACTAGAGGCTCTCCACTCATAACAGCAGCGAGTAAGGGCACGTTCTGCTATTTGCTGCTCTATGAAAGGGATTAGTTTGGATTAGTCAACATACGTCGGCCATTATTATCCCAGTATCTCTTTTTAACGGTTTAATTTTGTGTTATTCCTCACAAGCTGGATGTATCAGCCACAACAATGAGTGTGTGCGGTTGAATGACAATTTAAGGTTGCATTAAATAACACAATTACCAAAATACCCTGGGGGGGAGGGGGGGGACAAGTATTTGAACCTATTTAAAGGTTCCCAGGTGAATTTGTCTGCGTTCGAAAGCCGTCGGAGGTAGGCCATAGATCTCTGTGTCAACTACGCCGCCCACAGAGGCCTCCACACACACACCAGCTCATACGTGCACCCCCAAACACACAGCCGGCCGTGGGCCTCTGGGTATTTCTGCCGACAGACAGCGAACACAACTCTCAGCGGGGTGATTTGATCAAGCGTGTACCACACTTGTACGACACACGTCTTTATCACACTACACAGATAACCAGATGTGTCGGAATTTGCGGCAATTAGTTCTGTTGATTGGTCGACACCTGATGTCAACGAAGCGGAACCCGCAGACGACAGTGGGAACACACACGCCCACTCGCTATTGGACAGCAGATGGTGAATACAGCTCCCTGATTGGAGGGTGCGGTGACGGACTCACAGGGGTTCACCACCATGGCCATGGTGGACTTCTGGACGATGGCTCGTATCTCGGTGAAGGCGGCGAAGCAGCAGTAGTCCGGCCGGCTGTCGTTCTGCACGGTGTAAGCGAAGTACAGGTTCCCGTCCAGGTCCATGGACACCCTCTCGTCCTGATCGATCTGCTGCAGGCCTGGGGGAGGGGCCGGGGGCACTTTAATATTTCATATGCTGCACACAGCCCTGAGTATTCATGAGAGGCATTGGGTGACCCGCAGGGGTCTGCCGTCGGCAGTCTACTGATGGATATTAGATATAGCGTCACAGTCGGCTAATGCACTATTTTTGATGAAGTGAAAAGTCTGAAAAAGTGACTATGGATATGCATTCATATTTAATACAGCAGATACAGTGTTCTGGTACGATATTGTCGGTTGTATAATGATATCAAAATCTGTGATATCCTAGTAGTGAGGGTTGGACAGGGCCAGCTCTCGTTCGCTCTTCATTCATAAATTAGCCATCATTGTTGATATTTGTCTTGCTATACGATATTGGCAAAAACAGGATCTCAATTCTGAAGTTGATGAGTAAAACCCCTAGATGGAGATTTTCCCCGGCATGTCCTTAAAAAAAGCAATAGATGCTCTAGCTGGAGCTCACAAGAGCCAATATTCAAAGTCCCGTCCGGCATTCCAATGGAGGGTTTCATGTCAGGAGACGCATCGCACACGCATAACCAAGCTTTGCCTTTCATTAAAGCTCCTATATACCACACACACACATATACACACACACACACACACACACACACACACACACACACACACACACACACACACACACACACACACACACACACACACACACACACACACACACACACACACACACGAGCGGACACACACACACCCACCCCCCACACACACAAATACGCTCTCTAATGATGACAGCGCTAATGGGCTTTGCTTTGTACTGGTGGGACTGGTTCTAGTGGGGGGCTCTTAGCAAAAGCCTGGTGGGGAGAGAATGCTCTCATTAAAGGAGAGGGAGCGAAGGGGGGGGGGGGGTCACCGTGGCACTGTGTCACTCCATGCATTCCCCTTCCCACCGCCTCACCTTCTATTTATACCCCTGGCCCCATGCTATAGTCTTCACTATTTGTAGCCCTCTCGTCATCCATCATCTCACGTTCTCGCTCAAATTCTCCCGTGAAAGGATGTTCAGCAGCGAGTACGTGGGGTTGATCTCCGAAACATAAAGCTACTTTCCTTTCGATGCATCCATCGCGTAAAAGTATTTCCACGGGCAGCGTTTTACGGCACAATGAGTTGAGTTTCTCTTGTCTTGGGGAAAAGATGACAGAAATGAATGGGAGGAACAGAACTGACATCAAACGCGATGCCTTTGGTGTCCTTCTGTAGGTATTGGGTGTCCTTCTAGAGAGCTGAGCGCCAAGGGCAGAAAGGGCACACCACCTATCAGCACGGAGCTCCTGACCACACAGTCGCTGTCAAACAACCCCCCCAGCCTCACCTCCACGATCTGGACAATAATATTGACATTATGCGACAAACCGGGACCTGGCAGCAGCTGGCGTTGACTCAACCCTGGGTGACTCATTGCCACCTGGCTACACTGAAATAGCCCATGGAAACGGCCGTGATGCTGGCCTTAGCAGTTGTACACAAAGCCGAATACATCCCTTCTACCATCTCCCGATCTGTACTCTTTTGAACGTCTTAAAATGCTAAACCTGTATTATCATTCAGTGTCGTCGTCGTCCCCCGTCCCCCCGCCCCCCTCCGCCATCCTTCCTCCTTGTAATATCTGACCTCCTCACCTCCCTCTGCTCCACCTCGCTCGACACGGGGGTGCTGAACCTTCAGGCTACTTGTTCGCTGAGCTCCTGAGTCTCCTTGAGAATCTGGATCCTTAACAGCGTGTTGAGGTTGTCCCCACTGGCTCTGCCAAACGCCTGTCTCCCACAGGGGTACCGCCTCCTCAAACCAAACCCTGCACTCCCTCTCCCATCGGCTCCGCTCAGAAGCAGTGCAATAACCACATCAACCATATCAGGTCTTCCATCTCCCTCAGCTCCAAGCTGCCCCCTCCCCTCCAGGACCCTCTGACCGGCCCCCGGCTCCCCTGAGCCACGACTCAATTTCTCATCAGTCCCGCAGCAAGCAATAGAGGCCGCCATCTCACAACGGAAAGCCTCCACATCCACCCGTGACCCCGTTCCCCTGGCCTGCTCAGACGGAGCACTCCTGCACTCAGCCCCTTTCCTCCCCTGGGGCCCCAACCACTCGGTACTCAAGCACGCTGGGATCACCACCTTCTCAAGATGCCCACCCTGGCCCCAGAAGGTCTGGCCAACTGCAGGCCCGTCTCCAACCTGACGGGCTTCCTCTCCAAGGTCCTGGAAGAGACTGGAACAAACCTTTGCAGCCCCGTGATGGCAGCACCTCAATCACAGCACTCTATTAGGACTGCTCCGGTCTGATTCCAGGCCTTCAAGCTGATCCTCTTCAAACTCACATCTATACATTTTTTTGAAAATCCCGCATGGAACTGTACATAAACATGTTTTGCATCGAGATACATCAATAATCGAATCGTTGACCTCTGAATCAGAATCGGATCGTGAGGTGCCAGGACCTTCCACCCCTAGGAAAAATGCGTCCTTTCATCCAACCGTGCGCTCATGACTCACAGCTCCACTATAAATGCAAATCTGCCTCGAGGGAACGAAGGTGTGGATGACGCATACCTTACCCCAACTCAACAGTAGCAGAAGTGGCAACTTTAATGCACCGTGTACAAAGGCACGACTGTCCCAGCCACTTAATAGTGTCATCATCGTTATCATAAACCACTGGAAAAACCGGACGGATTTGAAGTGATCAACTTCTTCAAAGGCAATAGTTGCTTTCGACTGAATTACTAGTCTAAACAAGTTAAAAGATTACTTAATTCTAAAGAAAAGACGTAGGAAGGAAGCTGGAAGGAGCTGGGCAGAGGCAGGTGGATTCTAAGAACATTTCACCACAGCGGGCCGTCTTCTTCCATTACAGCCGGTGTGTGGATCCAGCAGCACCCCTAAACGCCCTCACTCAGACAGCAGAGTGTCTGGGAGGGCTTGAGAGCTCCCAGCAGACCCGTAGACCAGACACCTCCACCCCTCATCCAGACAGCTCTTCAGACGGAGACTTATCTTGTCCGTTTACACAATAAAACATCCACCCATAAAACCAGCTTTCTGGCGGGATGGTGGGGGAACGAACAGAGGCTGAACGTGTAGGTCACTTTTAACTGTGATCTGAGCCTGGGTCGAACACACTGGATCGTTTGGTCGTCCCAAAGGGGAGCTCGTTTCGAGTTCAACACGTGATTTCGGTGTCTGACAGGAAGACCCCACACACAAAGTCTCTGGGGGGGATTGGACTCACCTATAGTCATCCAGTATAGTTTTCGGGGGGTGAAGCCAGTGGGGGGGTTACACTTCAGGACCATAGGCTGTCCCTCATCGATGACAATGGGCTCAAGGTACTCCTTCGGGAACTTGGGGGAACCTGGTTAATATTGATTACAAAGACATGCAGACATCAAGAGTACTGTGAGGGACAAACTGGAGCCGGCAGCACAGGTCAGTATACAAGTCGGTAACTTTGGTCTACAAAGTTAGCCTGTGTAAACATGTGCGTTAACATGGTAGAAATTTGATTGCGATTGTTATCCAACAAACAGAGAATGTACAAATGTACAAACAGAGAATAAAGTAAGTCAGTTAGTTTGTTTGGCACAAGTAGTCTGTAAGCTAGTCAGTTAGTTAGCTGCAGGTAAAATAGTTGGTAAGGTATTTATTGAGCTAGTTAGCTTAATTTGTTTGTCAATTAGTTAGCTAGTAAGTTGTAAGTTGGTAGTTAGTTCGGCACTTTGTAGTTTGTCAGTTTGTTAGTCCGTTTAACTCACTGGGAACTACCAGCTGGATCGGGTCTGTAATGGCGGTGCCCAGCTTGTTGGAGGCGTAGCACTGGTACGTCCCTTCAAACTTCGCCAGGTGAACGTTGGGCAGCGAGAAGTTCCCGTCGCTCAGCTGCTGCGTTCCGCCGGTGGATGGCTGGGGAGGAGTGAAGTCCTCGCCGTCCTTCGTCCATCTGTATCTGTTAAAAACCATTGGCATATGTTTGTCTGTATTCATGAATTCATCCATCCATGGATTCATCCATCCATTCATTTCTTATTTTTTGGTCATCTATAGTTCTTGTACATCACAATGCGTCATGGGATGTTTCGTTTGGAGACATTCCATCACTTTCTCTAAATCTACTTTAATATTTACTACTTTAACGATAAGGGCTTTGGCCGTTTCAAATACAACAATGTTGTGTCTACAATATGAATGAATTCTGAGGTATGACTCCTCAGCAGTCGTCCACAACAACATGAACAGCCGCAGGCGGACGGTGTGCGTGTCTTACTGTGGCTGCGGGTTCCCCTTCGCCACACAGGTGAAGCTGATTCTCTCGTGGAAGGGAAAGGGGAGCACTACCACCTGACTGGGCGACTGCTGAGTAATGGTGGGAGGCTGCTCCACTGCAACACACAGACGCACACGAGCACACACACACACACACACACATGCACATACGCACATACGCACAAACACACACACACACACACACACACATACAACCACACACACAAAAAACACAAACACACACACACAAACACACACTCACACACACACACACACACACAACCACACACACACGCACACACACATGCACATACGCACACACACACACACACACACACACACACACATACAACCACACACATAAAAAACACAAACACACACACACAAACACACACACTCACACCCACACACACACACACGCACACACCCACAAACACACACACACACACACACACACACAAATCAATACAGTACAGTCAGGCGTAATAACCTTCAGGTCGGGAGTTTGCATGTGAAGGAAATCCATGAAAGTATTTAAATATTCTGCTCCGACAAGACACACACCCAGAGAGGGGGGGGGACAGGAGTATCTTGATGTGTGCACACTATTTAAACTGCAAACAAGACAACCCACCAGCTCTAAGGAAAACACGGCAGTGCCTAGGGGAAACCCGATTCTGGCCTATACAGGCATAATCCTTCATGGCACTTGGTTCTATGAACGTCCTTACTGACAGCGATATATCTTTTCACTTTCTTCTGAAAAATGTACTTTGCTTTGGATATAAGTGTCTGCTAAAAGCCCTGATTGTAAACGTATTCCATGATTCCTTCTAAGGGAACCTTTAAAGGGAAAGGGAAGGCTAAAGTGCCCTGAACGCGCTTACCTTCCAGAGGGATGTTGAAGTCGGCCACGGCCCTGGAGATCAGGACCCCCAGACCCAGGAGGGTCGCGGCCCACTCCATCCCAGCCCCGGGCTCTGCCGGGCGGGCACCACTGAGCTCGGGACAGGGGGGCTCTGCTGGGGCTCCGGCGGATCGTTGAGGGTCTCTCACCTGTCGTCAGTCGACACTCCGCAGACCCACGGTGACCTGAGGGGAAACCAAAATAAAAAGGAAAGGAAACGACAGAGGAGGGTCAAAGGTCACGTGTGAGGAGGTGATTAAAGTTAAGTGATTTACGGGGACCACTTGAGGAGAATTAGCGGCAATAAATACGTATACCTTTAACTTAAATAAGAGCAAAAGAAAGGCTGATTTAATTGTACCATGATACAAGGGACACTTCAGGGTTCATCGGTTACCTAAACATACGCTGGCAAGGGGTGAGAGCCACAAAGAGTGCCCTATTCCCCGACAACGTCCCTGAACAGAAAGCCAGACAAGCGTCCGCCAAAGGGCTTACACGTGCGCGCACAAGAGCCCGACAAACAATGACAATCAATTACCCCGGGTTGAACCGCGCTCCCCCAGTAATGGACCGGTACTTTAAACCGTAGCCAACGCCTGCACCTCGCTCCACCTCATTCCGGCAGGCGTCCAATCGCAATTGATTGTTCCCCATTGTTGTGTTCTCGGGGCGACACTACACCACCGGAGGAGAACGCATGCACGGGGAACTCACCCTTTGAACCGCAAAACCACTTTTGGCCGGTGCCGCTGAACGGCGCGCTTTCAATATGGACCCCGATTGGCACGACCACTAAGCCTCTTCCCGCTATGATTGCTGTGGCTTTGTGGGGTGGGGGGGGGGGGATGTTTAGGGTTGGGGGGAGGGGGGGGTCTGACAGGGGCCGCGTGCGTCCCATTTCTATTCCAGAGCTTAGTTCGCCTCTCTGTTCCCCCGGCCGTGGCGACAGAGCTGGCACGGCCACAAATGGACTCAGTCCGTCGACAGACTAATCCTCGGCTAAGGGGGGGGGGGGGGGGGGGAGACGTTTTAGGGGGGAGGGGGGCTGTTGGGGTGATGGTGGTGGTGGTGGGGGGATGTCAATGGTCTAATGCTACCGCCAAATTACCTGCTCCTATTCCTGGAGGTGAGGGGGTGGAAAGGGCAAGGTTTTTCTGGTGTCCTTCCTCAGTGGTTGATAAGGTTAAATATGGGAGGTGTGAAACGTAGGAGTGGATGTAGGAGACCGGTGGAAGTGTGTGTGTGGAGCTCGGATGTGTCTGCTCTACTACGATACTTTCTACTCCAGCCTCTACTCCACTATATTATAAACTATACCCTACTGACTATATACAACCATAAACTATAATCTATACTAATATATACCCTATCCTCCACTATAGACTATACTCCACTAACTATACTCCACTATAAACTACACTCCATAACCTATACAGTATAGGTAATGGAGTATAGTTTATAGTGGAGTATAGGCTATACTCCACTACCTATCTTCCAGTGTAAACTACACTCCACTTACTATCCTCCACTGTGAACTCCCCTCCACTGCCTCAACGTCACTCAGCTCCTCATCCATCATATCCACCCATCCCTGCGCCGGCTAAAACGCGCGAGGGAGCGACTGCTGTGTGATCATTCCAGAGCTCCGGCGGTACATGTGCGTGAGGGCCGACCCCTGGAAGACCGCCCAGCCCAATCCCCCCTGTCCCAACACGGACAGGCGATCGCATCCTGGGTGATGGAATCGTGTATCGCACGGCTCAGCGTTCATTCTCTAAAGCAGCCAGAAAAAACTGCAAAATACATCGTCTGATGGAACTTGTTTTTCCAGGTCAACAATAAGAACTAATAATACAAATACGGGTATGAATTATAGATATGAACATGAACCATATCAATATCCTAATCGTATTCCTTATCTGAGCTGTGTGGTTGTCTTGCAGGACGGACTCGTTCACAGAGGCTGCTTATGTTGGATCGAGTCCAGAGAGCACTCGGTTGAGCTATACGTTACAACGAATGATAGGACAGAGAACGCTGCTTACAGTATTGTGAGTCATAGCACAAACACACACGCATACATAAACAAACACACACCCACACACACACACACACACACACACACACAGTGCAGGGACGCAGGAAGAGACCTGGTGCTTTCAGCTCATCATTTCTGTCACACAGACGCACAAACATGCCTTTGTGAGTCAACACACATATACACACACACACACACACACACACACACACACACACACACACACACACACACACACACACACACACACACAAAACACACACACACAAAACACACACTAGTGAACCGCAACATAACAGAAGCTGCGATTTTGATCAATGTTTCCTAAATGCAGTCAGGCTCTCATTCCTTCTGAAGATAACAGACCAGGGAATACCGAAAAAGTGCCGAAAAGGTCCCGGGTTCAAACCCCGATGTCTGCCGTCTACCTGTAAGCTTGGCTGAGAACCCGGCCCTCCCCTCCGCCTGCCCGTTCACGTCTCTGAATCAATTCACCGCGAGTCTCCCCGGATGAAGCCGTCTGCCAAATAAAACCGACTCGGATTTCTGTCCGTCCCCGATCCCAAGGGCGGGAGAGTACTGAAACCTCGCCAAACAGTTAATGCTCAATCAACTGTGGCAAAGCCGCTGTTTTGATAGACACTCGTGGATTAGACCAAATCACTGAGCTCAGGGTAACTATTAAACTGCTTCTCTCACCGCAGCCCCAGCAATCAGGGCCGGCACAACTTTTAGCAATTACTCTACTCGACAGAAACCACCAAGGGTGAAATCGGCGTAGTGTAAGGTCTAAGTTCTGGTGGGGGGCTGTTGGTGGGTGGGACGGTGGGTGGGTGGGCGGGGGTTTGGGGGGGGGGGGGGGGGGCCCTATTACCTGAACACATGGTAGGGCCCGGCCACAAATCCCCCAAAGGGATTGTAGGACCACACGCTAAAACCAACAGCCGACCAGACCCGCACCGGTGTGACTGCTATACCGCTAATCCATGCCGACACACACACACACACGCACAAGTACGCACACACACACGCACACACACACACACACACACACACACACACACACACACACACACACACACATACACACACACGCACACCAGACGCATGCATACAACACAACGACCCCCACACTCTCCAACTTCCAATCCCACCTACACCCTAACACCCCCCACCCCCCAGCCCGACCCACTGAACCCCCCCGAGGCTCAGGGCGCTTAAGTCACGAGGGCAGAGATGAACAGCACAACTCAAACATGACATCCACACGCAAAAGGCCCTCGGTTTAACGTGCAAATGGGCGGATTCAACCCTGCAGTTACACAGCCTTGCAATCACACAAACAGTGTACTCCACACGCACACGCAGAAACACACAGACACACACGCCCACACACACTCCACGCTGCATCACCCAGACGTCTCCAGTACTCACTGTGCTGGCGCTCATGCCGCCAACTTAGGGGACCTGGAGTCGGGGCCGCTGTATTTCACCGGGTCCTTAGCAACGAGTGTTTGACAGGAGTAACAAGGGAGTATTCCCCCTCTCCCTCTCTCTCTCTCTCTCTCTCTCTCTCTCTCTCTCTCTCTCTCTCTCTCTCTCTCTCTCTCTCTCCCTCTCTCTCCCTCTCTCTCTCTCCCTCTCTCTCTCTCCCCCTCTCTGTTATCCAGCCATCTCTGTGTGCCTCCGTCTCTCTGCTGCTGTGCGTCGCTCTGTTTGGGCCTGCGGTCGGACGGAACGCGTCCCTCCTCCCCTCCTCCCCTCCTCCCCCCCTCCCCTCCTCCGGAGCAGCTAAAGGAGCGACCGGAGACTCACTGAGGTGACATATGTCGCCCCAAGCTGCTCTGCCGGCCGGAGAACGCCTCAGCACTAAGCCAGTGACAATGACCAGGACAAAGCCTGCTCCATGGGTGATGAGGGGGCTGAGAGGATGGCCCTCTCTCTCTCCCCCTCTCCCTCTCTCTCTCTCTCTCCCCCTCTCTCTCTCTCTCTCTTTCTCTCTCTCTCTCTCTCTCTCTCTCTCTCTCTCTCTCTCTCTCTCTCTCTCTCTCTCTCTCTCTCTCTCTCTCTCTCTCTCTCTCTCTCTCTCTCTCTGTCTTTCTCTCGCTTCTGTCACCTCTATACTCTTTACTTTGCTCTCATGCAAACGTCTCTCTTTTTTCCCCCTCACTTTCTCTCTCTCTCTTTCTCTCACTCCCACTCTCTCTCTCTTCATCTCTTTACTCCTTACGCTCTCATGCAAACCTGTCTCTCTTTGTCCCCCTCGTCTTTCTCTCTGCGGCCCTCTCCATCCACCACGTTGACCTCACTGTCTCTCTCCCCCACTCATCTCTCTCACTCTCTCTGACTCTTGTCTGTCTCCTATTTACTATCTCTCTCTATCTCTCTCCCTCCCTCTCTCTCTCTCTCAATCTATCCTGACCCCAACTTGTACTCCCATGTTTATGAGTGATTTCAATGCAGCGTTTCTTTGACTCATGTCACCCTTCCACTCTCTCTTCCCCCCCCCCGCTCTCGCTCTCTCTCTCTCTCTCTCTCTCTCTCTCTCTCTCTCTCTCTCTCTCTCTCTCTCTCTCTCTCTCTCTCTCTCTCTCTCTCTCTCTCTCTCTCTCTCTCTCTCTCTCTCTCTCTCTGGTCACCATACGCACCATGTCTTATCAAAGTGCTTGAAGGGGGTTTTTAATAGCCGCAGATAGAATGTGGGTCAGTGTGCTGTGTGGGTGAAACGGACACCATTCGCTCTAACGGCACCAGGCATCTTCAGCCACTTGGTTTTTGCCTTTATAAGGTTTCCTCTCTCCAAAACGAGCGAGGAGATTTAGGGCCTCGCGCGTTATTTATGCTGTAAAGCCGGCTATGTAAAGTCTAGACCCAAAGCACGTAATTATAGTCCCCCAGAAAACAACGTATGTCATCGCTCTGAATGGGCTGTGCTCACACGTCTGAGGAAACCTGCCTTTTGTAATCATATGGAGAAAAAAAAAAGGAGAGAAAAGCTGACGCTAAATGATCTCTTATCCGTCCAAACAAAGCCAGTTGTAGAATTTAGACTGTTGGGGCAGGAATACACAAAGCTAAATGCATATGTCAAGCTGCTTGGGCTGTAGTGTGACTTTGCTTACATTGTGTTTCTAGGTAAATAACCTGGCTGAGCTATGTTTTTGAGAGATTGGGGCAGTCGAGGATGATGCCTGAAGGAAAATAAACATGAAATAGACTAAACCTCTTTAAGGAACAGGATCATAAACGTACTAGGATGTAAAATACGTTAGCCGACTAAAAGGTCAACATAAGGTAAACATACGACTTTAGCACTTGGTCTGAACATAAGGTCCTAGATACATTCCTCAAGTTGAACACATTCATTGATAATGGGTCTACTCCAACTGGTTTCCTTGAATTAAGTCCAATTATTTAAATAGTTGTCATTGTTTTGTATTTTGTCATACAATTCTCCAACTGAGATGTTGCCAAGAAAATAGTAAAAGCAGCTAAGCAGTATTTATCGTTGGAGGTTTTAATTAAACCGATTTCACAATTGAAGAGGAGGCTGCACAACATCCTGCACTAGATCAAAACAACGACGCCAGACTCACTAACTTACTTATGAAACAACGTGATTTTATCGACCCAAGAAATGTGATTTGGGAGCTGTGCTTGTTAACGTCCTCTATATGAACTCAAACATCACTTTTGTGTGGTGTGGAGCGTACACATTTGTACACAAACATTTGCACGCAATTCAACTCTACATAATAGTTAAAAAAACATATGACGACTAACTCCGATACCAGCTCATGCAGTAAACGGAGGTCTTTAGTGGCCGTTGTCTCCATATAAGCCGGACCAGCCCTGAGGAGCCTCCCCGGAGATGTGTTACCCCCCCTCCCTTCCGGGGCAGCAGCGGGGAGAGACCGTGGGACTCTGGACCCGTCCTGAAGCGGCTGACCCGGGCAGCTCTTCTGCTCTACAGGAATTCCTCTGAGATGCCTCACGCTTCCTCTCGCCGGCGTCACAGACAGATTGTAGGTTTGCCTTTTGTTATGATGCACCTCCTGCGAAACCGTGGACGAATGCCTATGGCGTGTTTGAGGTTTTTCTTCTTCTGTGGGGTTAATTGCCGTGTTTTCGCAGCGCACTTATAGCCTCAAAAGGTCACAAGTAGGGGATCGTGGCAGAGACTGTGCAGGTGTGGATGGGTGAGACCGGAGTTAATGAGGGTAATGACTTGTCTAATCACAGTGTGATCATTCAAATAGAGGAAGCAACCGCTCATTAAGGCAGCTCTGGCGTCGGCAACTCCTGATTTGATTGTGAAGAAAGTCAGACTGAACTAAACTAACTAAAATGTCACGAGGGACAATGAAGGCATCAGGCGTTACAGGTCAATTGCCTCCAAAACAACCCGCTTCAAAAACCGTTTCATTCCCATTGAATGATATACATTTTGAACTCTGAACACTGAGGATTAAGCACAGCCCTTATGTATTATGAATATTTCTGTCTGTATGAATATTTATGTTACATGTTTAATGTTTATTCGAATGTTGGAATTTGTACCAGTGAGCTGTACTGAAAACAAATTCCACCAGCCTGGCTGTGTGGTCATTAAAATAATCAATCAATCAATCATAGAAAAAGAGGCTATTGTAGAAAACAGATTACTCTGTGAGCTATTCTACTCAGACAAAAACACTGTTACACAGTGAAGAACGAGAGACTGCTCTGTCAACAGAAGCCAGGGCCGTGACAGGGAAACACCGAGCATGAATTCTTCAAACATGTACGAGCGATGAATGAATCAGATAAAGCGGGCTTTCAAAAGCTCTTGTCAACAGCCAGCAACACGGTGTTCTTCTGAAAACAACAACTTTATCCTTTCTGTACTTCAATCAAAATCAGGCCAAAGGTATTAACAAACGTCACCCTGAAGAGATCAAGTTTTAAAGTTTAAAGATCAGCTTCAAAGGAAGAAAGTATTGAGAAAAACTCGTTAGGTGTTCTAGGTATGGCGTGGGTGTGTTTGACATCCTGGCCACAGAATGTATGCACGCCATTCAGAGCTGCATCTTAATACCAGTGCTTAACATCTTGAAAGGAGTTTGGCATGGTTGTTGATCAGGTGAAAAGAAAACAACTCATCCATGCACAGCGTGGCATGAGAGTGCTTGAGTTGGATCGCAATGGCATGTCCCTCAGTATCGGATTGTTTGTGGTTATGTGCGTGTGTGTGTGTGTGTGTGTGTGTGTGTGTGTGTGTGTGTGTGTGTGTGTGTGTGTGTGTGTGTGTGTGTGTGTGTGTGTGTGTGTGTGTGTGTGTGTGTGTGTGTGTCTGTGCGCGTGTGTGTCTGTGTGTGCCTGCGTGCGAGAGTGAGTGAAAGTCACATACACAGAGAAAACACATAGCTGTGTATCGAATTAATGTGTAGCAGCAAAAACAGAAGATGTAGCCTGGTAACTATGGAAACATATTGATGGCAAGTCAGTGATAAAAAATGTGGACTTGGAAACTAACTAACATGTATTGGTAAGCGCAGGTACTTTACAGTATCTTCAGTGTGCATGTGCGCGCGCGTGTGTGTGTGTGTGTGTGTGTGTGTGTGTGTGTGTGTGTGTGTGTGTGTGTGTGTGTGCGTGTGTGTGTGTGTGTGTGTGTGTGTGTGTGTGTGTGTGTGTGTGTGTGTGTGTGTGTGTGTGTGTGTGTGTGTTTTTTGGACGGTCCGACGGGCGTAGCATGCCGACACGGACCCTTATTTGGGAACACAACAACACACAATCGCTCCATCTCGTGTGACACCATGCTGCGCTCACGGCTGTGTACACTGATTACCTTTCGGACGGAAAACGTTCCAGGGGATTCCAGCCGCTAAACCACCCACCGTCCCTTCATCTGGCCGTCCAGGCTGTGCTTATCGTCCATCGCTACGTGTGTGGTCAAAACACAGTGTTCCTGGCGCTGTTGCCTCCAACCCATTACCAAAACAACGTCAACCGATCTCCTGTTCCTGTGTATAATACCTTTCAGAATCAGCAGGAGGAGCACAGTTCACTCCAGGGGAGATCTGAAGCCTTGTGTGGTAATTGCTGTCTGAACTGGGAGGAATGACATGACGCTAAAACCAGTAATATCCAGACATGCCACATCCATTAGCCCATAAGTTAACTAACATCCATAAGTTAACTCCGGCCATTCCTCTGGCAGCTAACTGCCTCGCTCTGGCTGCCAATGACAACATAACAAAAAAAAGAAGAAGTAATTTAAGGTCGATAGACGAGTCCTTCTCTTACCTTTAAGGGCGACTGCTCCTCATTTATTGTCTTATCTTATCTCCACACTCAAACACCCGGGAAGTTCCGCTACCACTCTGTCACTGTTGGAGCACAAAGCAGTAATCATAAGCCTGGAACTCACACACACACGCTCACACATGCTCTCACACGCACACACACGTAAAACAGAGCCTGCCCCTGACACGTCTTCTGACACATACTACACATACAGAGAAACCTGCAGGCCCAGTATGCAAAGGGAGGCAGGGCTGGCGCAGAGAAACCACAGAGATGCAAGGAATCCCCGAGAAAAGAAGTGAAGTGTGCCGGCTCGTTTCATATTTCAAAAGAAGATCTCTCCGCCTCCACGCCAAGAAAAAAGAAAGTTTAAACCCTCATGAAAATCCATAGTCTTTGCTTTCCCCAACTTTTCTGGCAGCGTCCCCGAGGATTCCAAGAATCGCAGCTGATCAGAGAATCGGTTCGGTGGTAGAGTCATTTACATCCAATCCATTTTTAGGTTTTTGTAGGCTACCACCACTCACAATTTTAGGATGCTAGCGTTAAAAGCTCAGAGGCTCTCGGCCACTAAACAGTTCGCTGGGGGGGATTTCTTGTTTTGAGGGTATATGTTTGACTTTGCTGTTTGCGTCTGTAGTCCTTTGCGTGGAGCTTAGTTTCGTGTCCGGGCTTCATCACTCCTGGAGAGACACGGTCCACTAAGCCTCACAGGGTTAAGTGATTATTTCCTTGAAGAAATCTCCTAATGAGGAACTGGCTTTGGCACGCACCCAGTTCTGTGCATCATTAACTTTTACTACATTAAACTCCATTTAAGCCCCCCGCCGCCGCTCCCTGTCAACGCAGACGTCAACCCCCCAATCCCCCCTCCCCCGGCCGTTCATGTATCGGCGCTCCCGTCAAAACAAACACAAAGCTAATCGGGGTGAGACAGAATCACAAGACACGACCGAATCAATGGAAATTGGAATCAAATGACTTCCAGGCCGCACACTTCAGATAGCGGCAGCGGAGCCCTCGTCTCCTGTCGGGCGCAGTCACCTCGCGGACCAGACGCACGCTAACTACGGATAAGCTAGTGGAGAGGTCGTAAACAAACGACGGATCCTCCGGTGTGTGAATACCCCCCCCCCGCCGGTAAGATAAAAGCTTCCCAGGGACCGGACGCAGAGAGTGACAATGAGTGGCATTCAACGGCTTAATCAGGGCGGTGCGGCGGGAGGAAGACACAGGGACAGGGGGGGGAGAGGGGGGAGGCAGACAGTCACACTCGGCTTCCTCACTCGGAGCCCCTGAAGAGAGGTTCTTCACACCCACGGTCTCATACTTTCTCTGACACATTCTCCGTCTCCACCGGGCCACCGCCGGGGAGAGGGGGGGGGGGGGGGGAGACAAACAATGCTTTTCATGTTGATGGAGATTTTAGGGTGGGTATTTGACTGCTCGAGTCAAAAATGCATTAATATTAAAATAGTTATGAGGAGGAAGCTGATAATGGCAGTCAATGTTTATTTGAATAAGGCACAGTCATATTTCAGGTATTGTCTGGCTGGCTGTCACTGCTTTAGAATGCAAGCCTGTGCACTCAGGGTATGATAGGGATAATCACATGCAGGTGCAAAGCCGATATGCAAAGTGCGTCTTTTTCATTTGAATATTTAGTAAATAATGATGGAGTTGTCTTTAATTATTCAAATTGTGAATTTCTGTTACATCAACATGCATTCCTAATCGATCGAACTGTTTGACAAAACCGAACCGTTTGGAAGCGAAGGTATTCAAAAGACTGAGAACGCGTCGGCAACACGCTGCCATCGGAAGTGGGGCCGCACAAAAGGTGCTTCAGACGCTTTGTTCTGCTGAAATAAAACACCTGTTGACACATCGACGGCTGCAGACTTCAGCCTGTTCCTCCCGCTCCTTTCTCCTGACGAACCACAGACAGAGAGAGAGGGATGAGGTGAATACAACCGCTTCGTGAAGCTCTAAAGAAGGACAGGTCAAAATAAACTCCTCATTACTTTTTATTATGTTAAAAAGCCACAGCTGTTGGAACTTCCTGACCCTCCCTTCCTCCCTCTCTCTCTCTCTCTCTCTCCCTCCCTCCCTCCCCCTCTCTCTCTCTCTCTCCCTCCCTCCCTCCCTCCCTCCCTCTCTCTCTCTCTCTCTCTCTCTCTCTCTCTCTCTCTCTCTCTCTCTCTCTCTCTCTCTCTCTCTCTCTCTCTCTCTCTCTCTCTCTCTCTCTCTCTCTCTCTCTCTCTCTCTCAGTATTAGTATCTGGCACCACTCAGCTCAGACAAACAGAGGAATCTTCGTAAAAAACACAACTAGGCCTGTCCGGTCTTGAACACCCACCCGCCCACTCAACCACACATGCACGCAAACACACACACTCACACACACACACACACAAACACACACACACACACACACACACACACCACGTCCATATTTGAAAGAAGATATTGTTTCGCGGTTAACCCTAAAAGAGGGGGCCGGACTTAGACCCCAATCTGTGTCACTCTCTAAACGGGACAGCGATACGGGACGTGGGGGGGGCTGACGGACCCCCAATGTCCTGCTGAACCAGAGGTGTCATAGCGAGGGATCCAAACCCTCTGAGGGTTCCTGACAGCGCTATCGAGCATCATCTGCAAAGATAAGAAAGAGCCGTGATTTTTAATAACTGGCAAATGGTAGACAAATGATAAGCTTCGGATTAACAACAACGTATTTCAGGAGAGAAAGTCGGAATGGAAACTCAAGACATAGGCAAACATCTTCATAACACTCAGGGTGACTCAAGGTTTCTGAGGATCTGCACAAACACATTCAGCCAGAACAACGGTTGTGAGCTCTCCTTTCAAACGAAGCTCAGACAAACGCTTCTCAATATCATGACATCTACAGCAAGCTCTGACAGGGACAGGTAAAACACTTTGAACACATCTGATAAGCACTTCCCACTGATTCACACCCCTGTAGTCCTACACCTCACACACACACACACACACACACACACACACACACACACACACACACACACACACACACACACACACACACACACACACACACACACACACACACACACACACACAGATACATACACCTACACGTGTGAAAGGCACACACACACACACACAGAAACACACCCCATTATATATTTATTTACACATGCACACACACATGCACGCACACACACTCACACTCACATACACTATAGATGCAGATTACGATACAAGCTGTGGAATAATAAGCCATTTCCACTTAGGTGAGTCAATCTGTCAGAAGCACAAAGAAACAACAGCAGCGTCTTCTTAAAATGCCTGCGCCATCCTCCTCCTCATCTTCATCATGATAAAAGATGATTGATGGAGGACATAGTGTGCTAGACAGAGGGGGCTTTGGGGGGGCCGTGGTATTTCATACAAGCCTATTTCCATTTCATACCATCCCAACGCAGCTCTTTGGAGCTGGGGGGTTGTTTGTTTTTAATAAGGTTGTCCGCACTCTGGCTCAGATCCGGGAATAGGGGCTTGGTGATACTGCTGGGGGTTTGGCTATCACCTTTCATGTTGGTGAAAACAAGTTTGGGATGAAACCTCAAACCGTGTTTGGATTTGAACACAAGCGATGGAAAGACTTACCTACGGAGGAGCACGCGATGCACGCCCACCACAGGTTCTGTCGGCTCCATTTCAAAGCGGTCGCTTTGGGAATCTGTGAGACATCGTAGCCTAGCCAGACGGCCTTACTGGTCTCTCTCTCTCACTTTGGATGGCCGTTAGGTTCATGTGTGCAGCCATCCATCGGCCAATAGATTCGCACCATCAGCCCTTCTTCACTGATCTTCTCCACACCAATCCACCTCTATGTGTTATGTTGTTGTTGTGTTGTTGTTGTGGTTAACGGTCATGTGTATCCGTCTATTCACTGAGAACGATTTCCCCAAGGGGACAATGAATGATCGATCTATCTATCTATCACAGCTCAACTGTCACCTGATTGCCGGGTCTTCCACCTGATTGGCTGGTCTTCCTCCAGGCTCCCTCGCACAACGGAAGTGTGGCAAGAGAGACTGGAGCCCAGGGCGTGAGACACCTCAGTGTCCTCCCTGCAGTCTGGAGATGGATCTTTTGAACGAAGTGTCAGGGCATTGAATGGGAATCTGCATCTTGGAACAGCATCAACAGACTTGTTTCCTGGTCTTTGTTCCCCAGTGAAAAAAGCGTCCATTTAAATGTATTTTAAAAGGGTTTTACAGGGTTTTAAAGTGCTTCCAGCGGTCTGACGGCTTTCACTCGGGGAGCCGGTGCCTCACAACAAACCCAGAAACAAACGTTGCGACAGAACCGACTCGTCTCCTCTGTGCCAAGTTCTTCAGATGACACCAAAGTCTTCACTGCCAAGCTTTCAACAGCATGTGGGACAGCCTGAGTCTGCTGTTTCAATATAAAAACGCCAGCAGATACAGTTTGGCGGTTGTCATGGCAGGTTGTCATTGTGTAAGGCCGGCTGGTCCCGGGACAAAAATTTTGTGGACTGCAATTACGATTCAAACCCCCTCTCTCTCACCTTTTAATTATTTCAACAGGAACGAAAATTACAGCAGCAACTATGACACTCAACCAGGTCGGCTGAGTTTCTGTCTTCGAATAAATACATTTGTCAGAAGATAGAAAAGCAACTATATATCACTGTCGGAACAGTAAGGATGTTCATAGAAACAACTGGCGAGCACTAGCAGTTGCTAGGTCAACCCATTCGTTGTATCTAACAAAGAAAGATAGGATAAGATGCTACACGATTCTATGTACTATTTTTAAGTGCCTGGACGTACAACATTCAATAACTGCATACATTAAATGCCATGACTACAACATTAAATAACTGCATACATTAAATGCCAGGACATAAAACATATAATAAGTGCGTGCATTAAATGCAAGGACATACAACATATAATAAGTGCGTACATTAAATGCCATGCGTACAACATTCAATAACTGCATACATTAAGTGTCATGGCTTACAACATACAATAAGTGGGTAGATATAGAGTAGAGAAGATTAGTTATCTTCATTCGTAGCAAATCAAATTGGAATAAGGCTAGGGATATCCGTATATATCGTTTGTCCGTCAGTATCAGCAGATATTCACCTTGTTTTCTATCAAATAATATGAGATTCACCGATGATGTTTAGCTGTTGTGTCCCATACATCATATGAAAGAAGGTTACATTAAAGTTTGTTTCGTAAATGTGTTTGATTGAATATGTGCTCAAAGATTGTGTGATGATGGCCTGAAGGCATTAATAACAGTTCAGTTATTTATTTTGGGTACTGGCGTAGGCTGTGATTATTAGTTTAAAGATCAGCCTAGAAAATCTGAGCATCACTATATTGTCTTAATTACGCTAAATTAGATAATTATAAAATGTGGGTGTGAAAGGTTAGTGTCTGTATATTATTAAATCTAGTATTTATAAACCACGGTTTTTGAAATGTCTCTTTGAGCAAATATATTTAAATCTACAGTTAATTAAAGCTAATAATCTTTTTGGCATCGCATGGCATTTCTAATAATACTATTCTGTGGTACAATTCAAAACAAATGAATTATCCTTTTTCTATGCACCACTCGATGAGAAGATTGCACCAGTCAAAGAACATATACCATGTTATATATATAAACACGTCAACTGACCAAACTCAGCTTCACATGGAACAGCTGCCCAGGGTTTAGTGTAACATGGCAATGCTGTGATGAATTCTGACTTTTCAGCATCGTATGCGTAAGTATTGACTTACTATCGCACATGATGTTAGAAATAGAGCCAGGGGATAAAGTGTGAAGTGCGTGCGTGATTGCATGTGGGTGTGAGTGTATTTGTGTGTGCGTGTGTGTATGTGGGTGTGTGTGTGTGTGTGTGTGTGTGTGTGCGTTGGGCTGCTTTGACTTGTATCTGCATGCCTCGGTGCTTACTGTACGAGGTTATGTGCGGGTATGCAAAAGAGAAAGTCTGAGAGAGGGAGCGGGCGGGAGTTATGGTGGTCGAGAGAGAGAGAGAGAGAGAGAGAGAGAGAGAGAGAGAGAGAGAGAGAGAGAGAGAGAGAGAGAGAGAGAGAGAGAGAGAGAGAGAGAGCAATTGAGATTGAGAGAGTGATGGAGGGGGGAGGGGGGAGGGAGAGGGAGAGACATGGGAATTCTGCTCATTAGCATGTGAATCAAATTCCAGCAGCGGCGGAAAAAATAAAGCAGAGTGTTGTTGAGGAGATCAGCGCTAGAGGACAAGTACCAGTGCACTGTGTTGATAGGGGTCAACCTCAGCCGCCCCTCGCAGCGACCCGCTGGTACTGCCTCCAGCGATGGCAGAGCTGATCCTCCACCCGAAACAACAAACACGACAATTACCACGCACGCCCTCTGCGCCGTAGAATTACCCTCCGGGCCCGGGAGTCAGCGCGAAGCGGCGTCGGTTTAAAATCATGTCGGTTTAAATAAAGAACCGTACGATAAACACACCAGTTGTCTCGGTGAGGAAACAGCGAACGTAGAATATATGTAAATGTATATCTTTTTCGACGAGTGTGGTGTGAGTGCGGGTTCACCTCGAGCGAGGCTTTGCCTCCACCTCTCCGGCGTCACGGAGACGCTGCAGCTGAGCTCGGACTCCGAGCCAAAAGCATTTGTGTGAACCTGTTGCTTGTTTCCTCCCAGCCCCGGAGCAAGGCAGCATGTCCCGACATGGTCTCCATGTGGCACAACCAGAGCCCCCCCCCGCCCCCACACACACAACCAACGTTGCCAAACACACGTACTTTCACTTCACGCCACTTAGTGCGCTTCTGTTACCCTGTGTATCTGAACACCACACACTCTTTCTCACAGACATACAGGCAGTCACATACATGCGCACACACGCACAAACACACACACACACACACACACACACACACACACACACACACACACACACACACACACACACACACACACACACACACACACACACACACACGGAACACACACACCATTTCACATCTCGTCCTTATTTCTGAATTGGATTTGATGTTTTTATATTATTTTCCAGACCAAGTTTGGTACTCTTGGAGCTCTGAATGCACTATCGTCGTTAGGGTGTTTGGCTCACAGTCCCAATTTAAAGGTTCTGGGTTCGATTCCCAATGTCCGCAGTGTGCCTGTAGGTATCCTTGTACCTAGAACCCATCACATTAATGTCAACCCTAATCAATCCCTCACCTTGCATCAGCCCCGCCTGGTCCTCAAGCCTGTTTATACATTCAGGGTAAAAACTCTCCCTAATTGGAGAGGATTTGTACACGGATTGGTATAAAGAAATGCTCTGGTAGTTAATATTTCTTTAAATATTTTTTTATGAAGTCTGCACAAATGTTGAATAAATAACATGTTTTAATAAATAATTGAGTGTTATTATGGAGTTCATGTGCTTTAATAAATAATACAATGTGTAAAAATAGGCCGGGATCGTTTTTTGAATAAATAATCAAATGTGCTCGAGTAGGCTTGAGAACGCCTGACTGGCTGTATGTGTGTGTGTGTGTGTGTGTGTGTGTGTGTGTGTGTGTGTGTGTGTGTGTGTGTGTGTGTGTGTGTGTGTGTGTGTGTGTGTGTGTGTGTGTGTGTGTGTGTGTGTGTTTACGTGAGTGTGTGTGTGTGTGTGTGTGTGTTTACGTGAGTGTGTGTGTGTGTGTGTGTGTGTGTTTAATAATGTGAGTGTGAGTGTGTGTGTGTGTGTGTGTGTGTGTGTGTGTGTGTGTGTGTGTGTGTGTGTGTGTGTGTGTTTACGTGAGTGTGTGTGTGTGTGTGTGTGTGTGTGTGTGTGTGTGTGTGTGTGTGTGTGTGTGTGTTTACGTGAGTGTGTGTGTGTGTGTGTGTGTGTGTGTGTGTGTGTTTAATAATGTGAGTGTGAGTGTGTGTGTGTGTGTGTGTGTGTTTACGTGAGGGTGTGTGTGTGTTTGTGTGTGTGTGTGTGTGTGTGTGTGTGTGTGTGTGTGTGTGTGTGTGTGTGTGTGTGTGTGTGTGTGTGTGTGTGTGTGTGTGTGTGTGTGTGTGTTCGGATTACAAATAGAGATGGCAGTTATAGGAGGACAGTAACTACAGTTTAAATACTTAAATACTACACTTCACGGAACCGTGTCCCACGGCCTCTGACGACCTCAATATCAGATATCGGACCAGCTGGTGTCGTTGGTGGTGTGAACAGAGAAGGAATAGGAATAAACCAGTCTGGGGCTGACCCCTGAACCCCTGAACCCACGACCGGGTCCTGTCAGACCAGCTGAAAGGGAAAGGAAACATTTCTGTTTACCTCATAGCAACGCATCGTCACTGTCAACGAACACCAGGGTATGAATACGCCACACGAGTATTTCCGTACTCCTTTAATAGAAGGGGACGCTTGTCTCCAGCAGACAGTGGGGGCACTGTTCAGGAGTGAAGTGTACATTTTGAATGAAGAGCATTAGAGGAGTCGTCGGGCCGTGGCTCTGCTCGCTGTGAGGAATGCGCTCTATTGTCTATCAGGCTAGCGCTCCGTTAAACTTCCCGGCGGGGGGGGGGGGGGGCATTACGGTAATACGTGGGTGTCCTCCATGCCAGATACCCCCGCCGTGGTTCCCTCTCTCGCCGGAGTGGCTCGCAGGAACGAATGTTGTTCCTCCTTTTCAGATGAGGGGGGCCAAGTTATTTGTGCCCCCAGTGTGAGGTGGTGAAGTCCCCCGACAGTTGTCGGCAGTGAAGGTCGCGACCTTTGCCCTTGGCTTCTGGAGGGCGGGAAGCCGGGCGCCCATGGCAACAGGAATGCCCCCCGTCCATAGTAAGACGTTCACGAGGAATGAGACGTTTTATCACAACCTCTGAGTCACGGAGCGCGGGTCGGAGACGGGGAGGA
>NC_044048.1:29933467-29971424 GCF_902167405.1 Gadus morhua
TCAAACCCATTCGCTCTCAGCTGGGAGCTTGACTCCCAAACCACCGTAGCCACTAGCACTTATTCTGCCTAAAGGCTCACTGTTTGACTTCATGACGCAAAGTGGCTACATGGATGATCGCCGTGCAGCTCACAAATAAAACAACGGAGGCGGATCAGGTCTGTCGTGTGGAACGGCCCATTGAGCAACATGTGAGTGGATGGAAACTGGATTTACACAAGCTCTCATTCAGCGCAGCGGCTAGTGTAGCACGTTTTGTTAGCTCGCGGCTAATCAAACGGTCCCTTCAAACAATAAGACCAGAGCAGACAGGAGTTACAGCATCTGTCCTCACAATCTGCTTATACAATTTTGATGACATTTGAACAGACATTTTGTATAAAACAACATTGTTTTGCTAGGTCGACTCTATTGCTGCTCAGCGATGCTCTTGAAGCTGCACGGAGGAGTGGCAGGTTCCCAGCTTGCGGTGTCATGACATTTCGTAAGGGTGAATCCACAAGAGTGGTTGTATTTACGAGCTTCTTTCATAAAAGCTGTGTGTAGATGAACAGCTTGGATATTCACAGCTTACACACACACACACACACACACACACACACACACACACACACACACACACACACACACACACACACACACACACACACACACACACACACACACACACACACACACACACACACGCACACACACACACTCCCCAACCTGCCTTTAATGAACTAAAAGGCCAGGGAGGCCTGTATGTGAAAGGTTCAATTCACACCGACACTTCGCCTCACTAACAGCCCGCATCTGAAGGAAAGCAACAACAAAGGCAGGAGTGCCAGCATGTTCCAGCGCCAGAGAGATGAGAACGCAGAACCCAGCAGTATAATCTGTATCTGGATGTGTTTCCTCTATTGGCATACCTGCCTCAAACTCATGCATGAATTATGTGTTTATACCTTAATTAAGCAGGGGAGAAGAACGCTTCAATGCACATGTAGGCCTGCATGAATGAATCCATTTTCTATATGATTTAACCTAACAGCTTGAAAGTGTCATTGTGAGAGAGCGTGGTTTACAGTTCATGGTGAACGTTATCGACACTATTCTATAAAGTAGAGCCACTTGTGCAGTGAATTAATTGGTAGGTGAGTGGTTGTCCCCACGGTCCCTCAAGGTTGGTTAATATCACCAAGCTGGCGACAAACATCGGCGCTTATCTCTCTAACCGCTCAGATAGGGAGATGCTTATAAAGCATTGGCCTACTACCGCAGAGATAGAGAGAGGGAGGGGGGTAAGATAGCGCAACAGAGCACCTTACACAGATAACATTTTAGTTAAGAATTTTCTTTTCTCTAAGGAACATACTCAAAGTGGATGAATGGCAGAAAAACTGTGGCAAGTGCAAAACTTCGAGTCTGCTTTCACACCAACTCGTTCAGGAATAATTGATCATCATTGCGGTTTTCCACAGAAATCTCTCCTTTTGTCCCTAGGCCCAATAGATAGTCGTAATGAATTAGATCGTTTGTTTAAGGTTTGAAGGACGCAGTATTGTTAATGTCTTCTGGTTTAAATGTTCGAAGAAACGTCAACAAGCCGAGTTTAAACTTTTTTTTGACAGACGTGTTAAACGCACCTTACCAGTGAATGGATCCACGCGTAAATCTCAACGCGCTTCAGTGTGAACAAGTCACCAGTCCTCGATCGGGTAAAGTGTTCCTCCGATGCAATATTTCGCCAAACATCTACCCCTGGGAGAGTTGAAGTTCAGAACAGAAATGCAACATTAACGAAGGAGGCCAAAGCACAGACAGACATGCCCCCCACGCGTCACTGCTCACTGACAACAGGTCGCGCCTCGATCTTCTCTGGAAACCATCCGATAGAAAACAGGTTAGAAAGAGAAAACCACGCACAAGGCTGCCGGCGACTTTGAAGACTGTGCTGTGTGTGTGTGTGTGTGTGTGTGTGTGTGTGTGTGTGTGTGTGTGTGTGTGTGTGTGTGTGTGTGTGTGTGTGTGTGTGTGTGTGTGTGTGTGTGTGTGTGTGATTGTTTGCGCATGTGTGATTGTGTACGTGCGTGTGTGTGTGTGTGTGTGTGTGTGCGTGCGTGTGTGTGTGTGTGTGCGCGAGTGTACGGGTGTGTGTGTTCCTGTATGCGTGTGTGAGCGTTCGTGTGGCTATGATCAAGTGCTTATGTGCGTGCCCCAAAAAGCAAAAACAAAGAGAGATAGGACGAAGCTAATTTCCATTTTTGAAATCATACGCTGCGTTGGCTATTTATTTAGAAAAAAATATCGCGAGGTGGAATCATCGAGAACAGCACCAAATCGCATTTGTTATAGGGGAAGATCATTGCTCATTCAAGCACGTAATTGCCCTTTTCGAATTTATAGAGAACGAATCTGGTGCCTGGCAATTCGCTTTCTCATTTATCTGTGCAAACACTGTCTCTGAGTCGACTGCAGACTGGCTGCGAAAAAATAGATTAGCCTGGCGCCTTTGTTACATGATTGTTTACTGTATTGAGAACACACAACCACGTTCTTATTGGAGAGGAGACACACAGGATCACACAGGGGAATGTCAATCTGTGAAACACTGTGCTGACCACTGATCATTGGTGGTTTTATGATCGAGATGTATTATCTTCTCAAAGCCTGACATCTGACATTGCGTTGTATTTGAAAGGCTCTTTTTTTATAATTATCATCTTCTAAAAAGCAATTAATTGAAGGTTGTTATTCTTAATTGGTTTGCTGTATGAACTTCCCTGTAGGCCTATCTGTGCTGGGGACTGGGGTCACACTGATCTGAGTCGTTGATTGAAGTCCGCCTGTAATCACTCATCGTTGCGGCGCCATCGCATTTCATTTATTCTCAGAGTAGAACTGGCGTGAACTTCGTCCGTGAACCCTGACATCACCTCCCATTCAACGACACGTCGCCGTTGTGTGCTCTCCGTCACTCATTACGGAGCCATTGAGTCGCGGTGATCTGTGATCTTGACCTTTCGCAACCCGAACAACTTCAGAGTTGTCGCAAAGCACTGGAATGTGAAGACTACCAATGGCATGAGTCCAAATATTTGCCCCAAAGACAATGTGGGCATAGAAGTTGTAATCGGGTTTTGAATAGGCCTATAAAACGTTAATTGGGAACGCCTTAATTAGCGCGGATGATTTCCACCACATCAACACTACAGGAGGTGATGTCATCCCTATAGGACGAGACGTTCGAAAGAAGTCGCTCGATATAATAATTGATGTCGGCTGCACTTGTATATAGACCAGTCCGTTTCTGGTGTGGTATTACAATGCCCCCTAGTGACATCTAACGTTACATGTCAACGCAACGACGGCTGAATTCAGACGCAACCTGTGAGGGAAACGATGGATGGTTTAAAAAGGGCACCCCACGGGTAGTTCTACAATATACCAGTGTTTAGTGAGGTTCAACTGCACGTGGAAACAGTTGCACGTGTGGAGGATCGTTTAAAGGCCTAAAGCAGGGTCTGTCAGACAGCATGTTTGTATGTAGGCCTGGCTATGCTTATATACAGGCCTACATCGTATAGGCCTATCACATCTGATTATGTTCCCTAGTAGTATTGCTAGTGGTACCACTTCCACGTGAACTGACCACTAGATGGTACTTCGGAGCAGTTTTGTGCTGCAGATCCCTGCGACTGTGTTCCACCTAAATAGCAACATGTAACTAAATAAATCATGTGCAGTGATTTCACCCAGACATGTTGGCTGGAAGCGCACGTTTTCTCTCCCAGACTCCCCGTGCCCGGCTGTTATCTGTCTGCAGATCCTGGACTGAGGTCGACGTGGAACGTGTTCATGGCTGAAATTGGTTGTTAGATAAAGACTTCTAATTAAATGAAGGACTCCGCACACCATAACGCAGACACACACGCGCACAGGCCTGCATAAACGGATACACAATCACGCACACATGCACGCACGCACAATCGCGCACATACACACACATGCAACCACACAGACACACGGACACACACACACACACACACACACACACACACACACACACACACACACACACACACACACACACACACACACAGAGACTTTTACGTTCAAAGTGTTTAATCTCTCTCTCTCTCTCTCTCTCTCTCTCTCTCTCTCTCTCTTGCTCCCACACACACACACACACACGCACACACGCACGCACACACACGTTCACACCGGTAAGCTCCTGTGCCTTTCTCAGCCAATTTTTAAATTGTCACTTTGTTTCCCTCAGCAGATCTGTCTCTGCTCTTAAACGTGTCATGGTGTCGCTCAACAGAGAAAGTGAAATGTGTTCGTTCCAAATTAAACACCGGCAGATGTTTGTTGCTCTTCTCTATCCTCTGTGAGCCTTCAGAAACCGACTTACAGTTTAGCTCAATAAATGTGGACCAAAATACGTTTTACTTCAATGCCTGGAGAGAAGAACTGTCAGAATCCATTGAAACGGAAGCACTGTTTAAACTGTGTAACGTGACATAAGTGGAGGGTACAACAGACACGAGATAAACTGAATGGTTTCTGAGGACAGGAAAGGTCTTCGCAAAAGATCCTCCTCACCTATTGGCCATATGGGTCGCTCGGGATGTGAAACAACCTTCTAGGATCTGTGGAAACCATGACAACGTTCCATTTCACCGTTTCACCGCCTCGGTCGAATTTAGAATTCGTTTTGTTGTCATGGTTTCCCCAAAGATTCTGGAAGATTCTCCACCATTACCGCCGAGGCCACTAAGTGAGTGAGATCTACAAGGTGTAGGACATGTGTGGCGTGCTGATCACTGAAAACCCCGGGCGACGACAATCAGTCCGTTCAACAGCCAGTCTTATTAGGCAATAATTAGTAATAAACACCTGTATCCTAGCCATTTACAGGACGACCCTGGCCTCGGGCACGCACAAGGAGCGACTGATAACAAAACTAAGATTGTAATTAATTAATAAACTGAAGTGGGCGCGTCACTGACGCGGTAATTAGTGTCCTTTGATGAGCGGAGGAGAGAACGTGCGGTAGAGTGGATTCAGCGCGCTCGTCAGAAGCAGCTGCTTTTGAAAGTGAAGCGTGTTCTAAGCACGCGCGCAGACAACGCCATTCGTAAGTTTGCCCGCCTCAAACATCCACGGCCCTTCGCGCGGCGGCGTGCGACGCCGTGAATCACACCTCTCGTCGCCCCGCACATCCAATTACAGGATTCCTCATATCGAACGCGAGGACGCGATGACCCGGCCATGTCCAATCTCGTCTTCATAAAATTCTCCTCGTATTTCTCCGCTGCGGCAGCAGGGAGGCGGTGCCTGGGTGGGGGGGGGTGATGGTGGTGGTGGTGGGGTTGATGGTGGTGGGTGGGGGTGGAGAATAATTGAAGTACCCAGGTGGACCTTTCAGTGATTGATTTGGCCATGCTCACTTTTAAGTGTCGGGCAAGCTGGCCTATCATCCCCCCCCCCCCCCCCCCCCCCAGGAAGGAGGGAAGGGAAGGAAGGAGGAGGGAGGGAAGAAAGGAAGAAAGGAAGGGAAGTGTAAGGCAGGGCCAAGGCCGTTCGTTCTCTGGCTGCGCGTGAAAGGGCGCTGGGAGCGGGCGAAGGCCGTCTGCTAGCCACCCGGGACCGGCTTGGACCGGCTGGGCTCGCTGGGCTTTTAACTTTTCTTCATTCCTTCAATTGCATTTGAATAGATTTCCCTTGTTGGCCACTGGGACCTGGATGAGAAACAGGGGGGGGGGGGGGGGGGGGGGGCAGTGAGGGGGCTTATTGATTATCCAATATGTGCTTCCTAACAAAGATGTCTACATTATTATTGGCAGCACATGGTGATGGAGTGTGAATGAATGCTGATTGATGAACGCAATCAGGCAGAATGGCCTTGATTTGTGGTCTCTAGACCAACGCTGGTGCATCCGGGTGTGTGTGTGTGTGTGTGTGTGTGTGTGTGTGTGTGTGTGTGTGTGTGTGTGTGTGTGTTTGTATCTGTGTGTGTGTGTGTGTGTGTGTGTGTGTGTGTGTGTGCTTTTGCGTGTGTGTGCGTCTGAGTGTGTGTGTGTGTGTGTGTGTTTGTGTGTGATATCAATGTTGCGGTGTAATACAGGCAGTTACATCATCACCACTTAACAGTATTACAGGCACTTTGCTAGACTTTCTTTTTTTGCACCCAGGGGAGAAAACGCAATTCAAATGTTAAATGTCTTTAATACCCATGCGGGTTGGGAACACTACATGGGAATAGGCATATATATTCAAGTGTGTGCGTGTGTGTGGGTGTGTGGGTGTGTGCGCGCGCGCGCGTGCGTGCGTGTGTGCGTGTGTGTGTGTGTGTGTACGAGAGAGTGTATGTGTGTGTGAGCACAACATGTTCATGTTGGTGTGTGAGTGTTTGTGTGTGTGTGTGTGTGTGTGTGTGTGTGTGTGTGTGTGTGTGTGTGTGTGTGTGTGTGTGTGTGGTGCTGGTGCGTTAGCGCGCAAGTGTCTATGTGTATGCCTGCACATGTGTGCGTGTGTGTGTTCACACGCATGGGTGTGCATGTGTTCACACGCATGTGTACGTATGTGTGCGCACATGTGTGTGAGGGTGCATGTATCTTGCATCTATGTGAGTTTGCGTGTCTGCGTGTGTGCATACACAATAAAACAACCTGAACTGACAATCATCCCCTCCGCAGTAATATAAAAGCAAGCGATGCAAAGCAGATGAACATCCCCGTGATTGAGATGCAAATTAAAAGTGCGATCCACAGATAGCGGTGACAAAGCGGCGCGGTACGAACCCGGCACCTCCAGCGTCTCTGCCGCACCACTGTAGAACATCATGCGGACTCCGAACACAATCCACGCTGGTGGACATGGAGATGTCCATCGGCGTCGGTCTTGTTTTGTCTAATACCCATATTGTGTGTGCTGATAAATCTCTTGGTCTTTACTCCTATCGTTTCCTATCAGTTGACATTTCTATTTCGGTCCCCTACTCTCTGTTGTGACACCCACATTACCCGTCTGGGATTATTGAAGAACCATGTTATGTTTCAGATTGCCTTTCATCCCATTACACTTTATCTCGTTGCATTGCCTTCTTAATTGGTTGTTTTGTTGTTATCCCTGCGAATGTGAGACATCGTTCTGTCGCCGTTGGACGCCGCGCTCTTCTTATCTGATCAAGTATGTATGAAGATACTACCATTGTTTTGGTTTGGGCTTTCTCCAAATAGCCCCTAGTGTCGTCTTCCACTTGGATGAAGATTGTTTCTTTTGGCTCGATGAGCAAGGATATGATATAGGATATTATGTAATGTTGATGCTGAGTTAAAGATAGCAGAACACATGGGACCAATGTTGATACTGCACACACAACACCACACACACACCATGCCACACACGCACCATGCAACACACAAACACCACGCAACACACACAGCACCACACAGTCAGTCAACATGTGGGAAGTGACAGTTGACAAGAACACAGAAGCAGAGACAGAGAGAGAGAGAGAGAGAGAGAGAGAGAGAGAGAGAGAGAGGAGAGAGAGAGAGAGAGAGAGAGAGAGAGAGGGAGGGGGGGGGGGGGGGGAGAGGGAGAGAGAGAAATGAGAGGGAGAGAGAGGGAGAGAAATTAAAGCGATAAAGAGAGTGAAAGAATGAGAGCGACAGAGTGTAAATGGGAATCACTAAGGACAAAGGGAATGTCTTTAGAATAAATTATTTTTCTTTCCTCTCATTAATATAATTCATGATTTTCTGGTGCATACGCTTTGCATATGTTGTATGAACACCTGACACATCTATTGGTAAAATGTCAGCAGTATATTATAACATTTATATCGTTTCATTAATTAGTGTATCAAATACAGCGATTCCCTTCAACTCAAAAAACTTTGCCTTGACCTCAGATTAATCCAAAACCCAAATAGAATATTGACAGGGTATTTTCAGACCAACAAAAAGTGGTATCTCGAGGAACATCAAAATATTGATTCCTTGTTTCACGTCCAATACCAAGCCAGCGGGTTGAGTGATAAGGCATCCCTTATTTTAATTACGTTTTTGAATAATTCATTTTTTTTTTTACGTTCCAACAATTTGCTAGAAGCAGAGGCGGGGAAGAGCATGTGTGCTGCAGCTCCTCATCATTCACGGAAAACTGGAGATCCATGCAGACACCAGCACCTTCTCCTCCAGTCCTACACCAGCACCTTCTCCTCCAGTCCTCCACCATCACCTTCTCCTCCAGTCCTACACCATCACCTTCTCCTCCAGTCCTACACCATCACCTTCTCATCAGAGTCCTACCTACACCATCACCTTCTCATCAGAGTCCTACCTACACCATCACCTTCTCATCCAAGTCCTACACCATCACCTTCTCCTCCAGTCCTACACCATCACCTTCTCATCAGAGTCCTACCTACACCATCACCTTCTCATCAGAGTCCTACCTACACCATCACCTTCTCATCAGAGTCCTACCTACACCATCACCTTCTCATCAGAGTCCTACCTACACCATCACTCATCATCTGTTGTCGTTTTCAATTCTGTAAAAAACAGACAAGAGGGTTGCCGATCAATGGGTTGTCATGGGGATGACGTCTGCTGGCTAATTGCAGTTCAGCTCTAAAGATTTTGTTTTCGGTTTTTTGCGCCGCTGCGGAACGACACGTACTTAACCCTCGCTGAGCCGCTGACTCCGGTATGCAGAGCGGAATGGATCACGGCCTCATCGACGACCGGGCTGCGATCCTCCGAGCTGCTATTGAAAATCCATAATATTGTGTGCACCGTGACCCCTGACACCCACCTAAACCAAGGCATGGATTCTCCCGTCTCACTGAGCTAGCTCCCCTAACAAAGATATTATTCAGCCAGTGTGTGTTCATTGGCAGAGGGTTTCTCCTGGAGAAACATGACGGATCTCATATTGAGTGGCATTTCCATTTGTTTGTTTCATTATACCGCTCCGTAAACTTAGGTGCAGGCCACTAATGTTTTCAAAATGAAACACACACACAGGGCCCAGCGGGCCGGGTTTCCAGGAGATTGAGGTAAACATTTCATTCATAGAGGTGCGATAAGGGCCAAGGCGCCACTTATTAGTTTTGTCAACTTTGGTCAAGTTAGTGCGTCGGTACTGTTGTTGGAGCTGAGAACAAACAGTGTCGGACACTCTTCTGAAGGGCTTTCTGGGCGCTCGGTATTCCCTCGGATGACTTTCTGAGATTGGTTGGGCGTTAATCTTGTCATCCTGAACCGTTATCATAATTTCGTGATAAACTGTAGTCTATTTTCCTTCTCACTTTCTTACTATCCCTTTACATTTCATCAGAGCTGCTCGATATGGTTCAATCTTTAGTGTGTGCTGCAGACATTTGTAAACACCTTTTTTAATTACCTGGAGAACTCAATCCCGTGTAATTTCGGCTGACCTTCGGCATTTAGTGGCTGCATCGATCGCAGGCGTCCTCACAACTTATATTGCAACTTTTCAGGCAGATTTGCAAAGCCACACACACACACACACACACGGAAACGCCCACAGACACACAAACACACACGGACACACAAACACCCACAGAAACACAAACACCGACAGACACACAAACACTCCCCCAGTCGATATCGGGCCAGCGAAGGAAGAGCTAAAATATTTATAGATAGTGCATATTCATCTGAGGGCTTTTGTATCGCCCTCCACAACACTTTTGCTCTTTAAATATTTATCCCTGCGTAAATAAATGGAGGTGCCTCCCATCTGGACCACTGGGGTGTCTGCATGAATACAAATGTTGGAACTTTACAATGAGGAGAGAACAGCATCCCGTCTCCGGGACAACCAGAACGGCCCCTTGGTCGTCGTCCCCCCCCCCCCCCCCCCCTGCATTCTGTAATTGGCTTCAGGCTGACACGGTTCTACGGCCTGGCTGCTTACACCGTGTTATGTAGATTAATCGCAATGCAATTCTTTTAGAGGGGGTCCATGCCAACCAAACACACACAACCTCACAAACTCACACTCACACTCAGACACACACACACACACACACTGGGAGGCTCGCGACCAGTGTTCTCAAGTGTACGACAATTGTCGTGTTATCGATGAAATAAACATAAATTCCTTATGATTTCAGGGATCTTTTCAGTGATATTGGTACGGGTCTGATGAAAATGCTTGGATTATGTGTGACATATCTAGGACTACCAATAAATACTGGCATCGACCAGTCACTAAGACAATGACAATGTTTGCATCATGGATGTGAATTTGCTCGTCAGACCTTGTGAAGAAAGCACAACGATTAAGCCAGTAAGTTTCCCCGAAAAGTTTGTCACACCTGGTCATTCTACTGCGAGGACGAGCCCTTCATAGACTTTTAATTAATATGTTCCAGGTGGTCTCACTAAAAGGACCCAGAAGATGGGCCTCTCTGTCTCACTCATGTCTTACATAAACACCTCCTCCTCGATAAAACAAGCCAAGGGCAATCGTAAGTTATGTAAGGAAAGTGGTAAAGACTAAGGGATCCTGTCCAAAAGCCGCCGTATCATCCATGGATTCCTCCCCCCCGGTCTAATGAGAGGATGAACGCGGGTGTTTGTTGGCGAGACCGGGCAGCCCCTTCCTCGTTGTGGCGTCTTCACTCACAGTCGGACAGGATGCTGCAGGAAGGAGCGTTTGTGGACCGATATGTGAGTTTTTATGGGTTGTTAGCAAGATCAGTTACCGACGTTCGCCTCCCATTTAACGCTGCCCTCGCAAATTTAATGGGAGTCCTGATCCCGTACATATCCGTTACATTAATCACCGACGAGACCTCACCCCGGCGACTCTGTTCAAAGGAAACGACACTCTGCACTTGGACGTTCTAAACCATCCAGTCAGCGCGGCGGCGATAAATCTCCTGAAGAAGGGCCGCATTGGGGAACATACTGAATGAAAACGGGGCGCATTGGGGAACATACTGAATGAAAACGGGGCGCATTGGGGGACATTCTGACTGAAAACGGGGCGAATTGGGGGACATTCTGACTGAAAACGGGGCGCATTGGGGGACATTCTGACTGAAAACGGGGCACATTGGGGGACATTCTGACTGAAAACGGGGCGCATTGGGGGACATTCTGACTGAAAACGGGGCACATTGGGGGACATTCTGACTGAAAATGGGGCACATTGGGGGACATTCTGACTGAAAACGGGGCGCATTGGGGGACGTTTTGCGTCAGCTATCACTTAATGTTTCCCACTGCCGGGGTTCACCTCCATCCAATGGGCTGCGCACTCTGGTGCTCAGATTGGCGTGAGGACATGGGCAGTGATGCCGGCACCACCTGCTCCACGGTGCCTCTCCTCCGCCCGCTACGTGGGCCCGACGGTGACTCACTCTGAGGCGCGGAGACGGATCCGGTGACAAGGTGTTGGATGAGTTGGGCGACGAGGCACAAACTAGTTTATTTCGGTGCTATTTCTGACTGAGTGCCTTAAGTCTGCGATCCCGGGGCTTGGAGAGAGAGGGACCATTTAATGCCTCAGCTACTTGATGGATCAATTCATGGCACTGGCTGGGGTGTGGTTTTGCGAATATACTTTAAACAAAATGTTTAGCAGGGAGTACATGTTTTATTGAGGGGGAAAATGTGGAAAGGCAATTCCCTTTTACTATGTGGAGACACAGCCGTATTAATCCCAGGTCACATTAAGCACAAAAACCCAAGCAGAAAGCTGGAGTCGTTTTCATGCAAAAGTGCACGAAGACTTAATTCCCGTCTCAGTGGGAGAGGCTGAATATGAAGTGCACCATCGGTTTGAGGGTTCAGTCCCCGTTCCGGAGGAGGTTTGGATAACACGCTGTTGGCTCGCAACCCAACAGCGTCCTCAGCCTCCACGCTCACACAGAGCACGGACATGGACCCACTGTCAAGTACACACACTCATAATGATACTGTATTTATCGGGCGCTCCAGAGGTGCGGGGGGGGCTTCACTCTTGCATGACCCTATATCCCACCAACCGTGATATAGGTTTACCCGACAGTATATTGGTGCAAACGGTCACAACGCTGAACTCAAAGAGAGGTCCATTAAGGTGTGTTTTGGAAATGAAGACACGGTTTTACTAAACAGTTTTCATACATTTTCCCATAGCGAGATTTAAAGATAGTTAGTGATAAGAAAAATATCAGTTAACAAACCAGCTCGGTTGTCAAGTTTCACGTGCAGTAGAAATAACAAAAACTGCGATGGATGTCTCTCTCCTTGAGGTGTTTGATGCTTCCACTTGGAATAAGAGGAGTTAAGTGACGCCGGTGGAGAGATGACCTGAGTTAAGTGTACAGAGAGCCTGTACATCAGACCCTTAAAAGCCACTCTGCTCCTAATTGCAAGCCTCTACTTTGTAGCCGGGCGGATTTGACTCACAGGAGAATTTATTATCTCCAACAGGATCTTTCCCTTCAGTAGACCGCAAACACACTCCCAGACACACACATATGCAAAAAAAGACACAAATACACACCAATGCACACACACATGTACACACACACAAACCAAACACACACGCATACAAAAAACCCACACATGCACACAAATGTACACACACATGTACACACACAAAAACCAAACACGCACGCATACAAAAAAACATGCATACACACAAATGTACACACGTATACAGGTACACGCACAAACATGCAAATGTACACACACACACACACACACACACACACACGTATACACATACGAAAAACAGTAACACAAATATGCACACAAACACACACACAAACCAAACACACACACACACACACCCTCTCTCGGTGTAGGAGCGAGCCTGTGATGTAATGGACCTGGGCGGGCCTTTGGAGCTGCTGTGCACTAAGAAACACGCTGGGCCATTAGTCTTCTAGCGGCGCTGCTGAGCGCTGGCTGGCTAATGAACTGAGGCCACTGTGGAAACACAAACCAGAGACCAGAGCAGAGAGGGAGGGGAGAGGGGCAACACAGAGAGAGAGACGGAGAGAGAGAGAGAGGGGAGAGGGGCACCACAGAGAGAGAGACGGAGAGAGAGGGGAGAGGGGCACCACGGAGAGAGAGACGGAGAGAGAGAGGGGAGAGGGGCACCACAGAGAGAGACAGAGAGAGAGAGGGGAGAGGGGCACCACAGAGAGAAAGACAGAGAGAGAGAGGGGAGAGGGGCACCACAGAGAGAGAGACAGAGAGAGAGAGGGGAGAGGGGCACCACAGAGATAGAGACAGAGAGAGAGAGGGGAGAGGGGACCACAGAGGGAGACAGAGAGAGAGAGGGGAGATGGGCACCACAGAGAGAGAGAGACGGAGAGAGAGAGGGGAGAGGGGGCCGCAGAGAGAGACAGAGAGAGAGAGAGGGGAGATGGGCACCACAGAGAGAGAGAGACGGAGAGAGAGAGGGGAGAGGGGCCCCACGGAGAGAGAGACGGAGAGAGAGAGGGGAGAGGAGTACCACAGAGAGAGAGATGGAGAGAGAGAGGGGAGAGAGAGGGGAGAGTGGCACCACAGAGAGAGAGACAGAGAGAGAGAGGGGAGAGGAGCACCACAGAGAGAGAGACGGAGAGAGAGAGGGGAGAGGGGCATTAATATACAGAGAGAGGCAAAGAGAGAGAGAGAGAGAGAGAGAGAGAGAGAGAGAGAGAGAGAGAGAGAGAGAGAGAGAGAGAGAGAGAGAGAGAGAGAGAGAGAGAGAGAGAGTGGAGAGGGAAATATACATTTAGATAGAGAGAGATAGGGAGAGGGAGGCAGGGGTAGAGTGAAAAATATATATATAGAGAGAAAGAGAGAGACAGAGAGAGGCCTGGAGAAAGTGAAATAGAGACTTATGGAGAGCGATAGAGAGAGAGGCAGAGAGAGACAAGGCTGGCTGGATGGAGACTTCAAACGCACACACACACACACACACACACAAACACACACACACAGAAACACACACATCAGAGAGAGTAAGAGAGAGAGGGGGAAGAGAAAGATGCAGGATGCATTCAACAAAATCTGCAAAAAGCAGAGTCCGAGGGAGTGAGGGGGACGGAGCCTTTGGCTCAAATCTGATGGCTTGTCTATAAATAAATAACTACATAAAGGTGATATAAATCAGCCCGACGCACACGGTACTGCGCCGCTCTCTGATTGCCCCCTCACAGCACCATACAGGGCGGCGTGCCGGGAGACAGAACGGGGCGTTATTTATGGCGTGCGGCGGGAGCGTGATGGTAATGGAAGGGCGGGCCGTGGCGCGGCAGATCTGCTCAGGGCGCGGTTCAAACTTTCATCAAATAATGAGGTGGGGCGGCGGCCTGATACGTCTTCCTCCAGCACCTCCAAACTGACACATTACCCCCCCCCCCCCCTCACACATGACAGATCACACACCAGGGTGGTGTCTGCGCATGCATGCATGGTGTGTGTCTGTCTGTGTGTTTGAGTCTGTGTGCGTGTCTTTGTGTGTGTGTGTGTGTGTGTGTGTGTGTGTGTGTGTGTGTGTGTGTGTGTGTGTGTGTGTGTGTGTGTGTGTGTGTGTTTGAGCATGAGTGTGTGTGTTTGAGCGTGAGCGTGTGTGTTTGTGTTTGAGCGTGTGTGTGTGTGTGTGTGTGTGTTTGAGCGTGTGTGTGTGTGTCCAACTCTTCACAATCTCAAACACACCTTTTTTTTCTCCCACCCCGCTCCTCGGAGCGTCCGCGCCAGTAAGCGGCCGCGGCGGCAGAGTTTTGAGTGGCGTTCCTCGATCCGGCATCATAATTAACATCTCCCCGATCCCGTCTGATGTGCGAGCGCAACGCCGGTGATTCCCCACCTCTGCGTTAACCGTCGGAGGCAGCTGTGTTTTTGCCGCCTGATTTCGGCGAGCCAACATGCAGAGTGGGCAAATTAAGCGTGGAAGTCTCCCCCCCTCGCCACCCCACCCTCCCAAAACCTCCCCCATCCTCCCCCAAACCCCTTCAGCAAATCTGGGTTAAACATGGGGGTCGCGGAGAGGTAGATAACGCGGATCTATGCAGCGCTTGGCAGTTTTCGTTGTGTTTTTCCGCTGGAAATAGACAAGGTGTAGTCGTCAGAATAATTTACATGTAGTCGCCACTGAAAGCCGGAGAAATAACACCTGCTGACTTTAGCGGCTTAACACACACTCCCACAGAGTGGAAAAGCACTTTACACAGTCTTAAGTAGTACACTATACACGTACATACACACACACTTTTAAAGACACATGTCCTGGCACACCTACGCATACAAACACATGCATGCACACACACACACACACACACACACACACACACACACACACACACACACACACACACACACACACACACACACACACACACACGCATGCATGCATTTAGTATGTATGTATGCGCTTGTGCAATCCAAAGAAATCCTAGAACGTTAACATATCCGCCCACCCACACACAAACTCATGCACACACAAACACACACAGACACACACACACACACACACACACACACACACACACACACACACATTCACTAAATCGCACACACTATTCATACAAAGACACATCATGGAATAGTGGTGCACACAAACACACAGGCATACAAAAACAAGCGCACACGCACACACACACACAAACAAACAAACAAGGGCAGACACACACACACACACACAAGCAAACGCACAGGTACACACAAACACACACAAACAAACAAACAAGCGCACACACACGCCCACAAACAAACACAAGCGCACACACACACACACACATACACAAACAAACAAACAAGGGCACACACACACACACACACACACACACACAAACACACACACACACACACACACACACACACACACAAACACACACACACACACACACACACACACACACACACACACGTGGACACCAGGGCGCAGGAAGAGGTAGTCCCCCGGGGGCGGAGTCATTATGAGGACTAATCCGCGAGGCCCGGAGAGGCGCTCCGGAACATTCCTCAAGGAAGCTTCTCACAACAAGCTCCAAGGATCAAGTGCATGAATAAATTACGGGCGTAATTAAAGGAAATGTCAAATGTGTTCTCTGTGTGGTGTTATTAATGGTGGCCGAGCTGTGTGGAGGATCTGGGGCTGGAGGATGATCTATGTGGGATTAATGGGGTCCCCGGGAAGACTGGAGGCAGCGCTAATAGAGAGAGCTACACCAGGTTCAGAGGAGGGGTGACCTCAGCACATAGGAGGAGAGAGAGAGAGAGGGAGAGAGAGAGAGAGAGAGAGAGAGAGAGAGAGAGAGAGAGAGAGAGAGAGAGAGAGAGAGAGAGAGAGAGAGAGAGAGAGAGAGAGAGAGAGAGAGAGAGAGAGAGAGGCAGATAGGTGGAAAGAGAAATAGAGATTGGAACAGATGCAGAGGAGTGAAGGGGAGGGAGCGATGGGGAGCGATGGATAACCGGTGAGGGAGGAGAAAGGTGGGGGGAGAGAAATTGGATAAAGTAAGAGAGGATGAGTGGGAGACAGAGAGCGAGAGAGACAGAAGGAGACTGAGTGAACGGGAGAGAGGAAGAGAGTGTGAGCCAGAGAGAAGGAGAGAGAGAGAGCTGGGGAGAGTCAAAGCAAAGAGGAGGTTGCGTGTTGACTTGAAAAATGACCCATAATGGGGGTGAAAGAAAATATTTGTTGTGCGTTTTGTTGAAGACACACAATCCAAAGACGGCTGAACACAAAATGCCCCCCTGACATAAAACCCCTCCCGTATCTTAATGTTCCTGGTGATAACCATGACAATGACAATGTATCATTCACATGATCGATAACCTGAACATATTGAGTTATATCGCGTTTGTTATTTAATTTACCCCGTTTTACGCAGTGGCCGTGTAGAGACCGCTCGATGCTTGTCATTCCGCCTGCAGGTCTCTTGTCTGCCAGAGGGAGGCGCCCTTCCCGGCCAGGTGCGTCTGCATGCCGCCCCACGCTGCTGGAGCTGCTGCTGCTGCTGCTGCTGCTGCTTCTGCCTCCTCCTCCTTCATCGCCTCGCTAGGGCACTTCGCAGGAGACTGGACTTGCTGCGCACAAAAAAAAAACATTTCCTGCAGATTTTCAAGATTTCCCTTCAAAACCGTATTTTGGAAAATGAGGCCATCGAGCTGATGAAACACAGCAGCGTGTCCGCGGCGCACGTTCTCGGGAGATATCGCTTCATGAGATCCACCAACATGCTGCGTGGGTGTATTTTTTATTAGTGTTCTTCGGAAGGGAGAAAAGAAGGGAATGAAACGTGTTTACGCACCCTCCGTCACCCACTGCCAACACCACCACCTCCACCATCTCTGACCACCGGTGATTCTTCTTCTTTTTTTTTTACTTGTATGCACATCTCTTCGAGACAAGGTGTTCATGGAGGAGCGACCCTTCGCCCTTTCTACCCGGACAGGTTCGGGTGATCGCTGGTCTCGAGACACGTCGAGATAAGGGGGCGCGAGGAGGTAAGAAGAGCACCACCTATTCGCGCGCTTTGCGATTGTAGGACCCACGTTAATAACCACCAGCATATACACATACTTATCAACGAGTTCACCGTTCATTCATCCCGGAATTACGAGTAATAACAACGAGAAGAACGCTTCCGTGATACCAGGGTTGGAACAGCCCACATGTTCGAGTAAAATGAGTCTCCTATGGCCAATCGGCTGGCGGGCAGAACGCGGTGCAGCGCGGCGATCCATCCCTCCAGTCGCACTACTCAGATCTAATAAAACGCCTGCTGGTTCTTTCTCTTGACGTGATGAATTCTGAAAGGCGGGTCATTTTTTGCTCAAATGATTGAGATGAAACTCTATCATTATTTTTTATTTTTTTTGGGGGGGGGGGGGGGGGGGGGGGGGGGATCATCAATGGTTGCTTAACCTAACAGTCGTTCCCCCCACCTCCACCATTGGCCCGGGTCCTAACATCCCGCCGCTGCAGCCCGTATCTACTCCACCTCGTCTCGAGGGGTTGTGCACGAGCCCAGGTGGACGTAGTGCATACATTATGCAGATTAGGCAGAACTTTGCATGGCCGACTGCTGTTTTAAGCAGATCCGATCAAGGTAGGGGTTCGTGGTGATTGCCTTAGCAAAGAGATGCAACCCATTTGAAAGTGAACACATGCACGCACGCACGCGCTTGCTCTCTCTCTCTCTCTCTCTCTCTCTCTCTCTCTCTCTCTCTCTCTCTCTCTCTCTCTCTCTCTCTCTCTCTCCCTCTCTCTCTCACACACACACACACACACACACACACACACACACACACACACACACACACACACACACACACACACACACACACACACACACACACACACACACACACACACACACATAAGCCATACCCGTTTCTCAACTCCATCTTGGACGGTTTGGATATTAGCTACTAATGTATGCGATTAGGTTAATTATGACTAATGAGTGTTGCGTTAATGCTCCGTCCCTCAACACACTTTGACCCGCAGCATCTGTTTGTTTGGTGACAAAGCCTGCAGATTTCAGGGGGTAGGGGAAAGTCTAGTGGACACAGGGAGGTTGACCCCAAGCCAAAGGGTTGAGGGTTCAAACCCCAATACCCCTAGTCTCCCTTTGGCCATCCTTGATTTAGATGCCTTCCCTGCTCATTAATCACACGAAAAAAATAACATTCAGTGCAACTCTCTTTGGGATAAGAACCTGTCTCCCTCATAGCAGGCGCTGTTGCTGTGTGCCGGTTTGGTGGTCGAGGCTGTGGTAACTAACTCTGACAGGCTCTGCTCTTCTGAATTCACCAATCTGGAGTGGAAGAGGCACAGTGCAGGAATTATTCATCCAAGCAGACCTCCTCACGCCCACCATCACAGCATCACCGTACCTGTGGGGAACTGCTGGAGATGGAACGCGCAGCTCTGTGTGCGCCCGTGCGTGTGCTTCATGTGTGTCTTTTAGTCGATGTGTGGTTTATTGGTGTGTGCGTGTCTGTTCATTCGTATGTTTGTTTGTATGTCCTTACTGGTATGTCTGGCTGTGTGTGTGTGTGTGTGTGTGTGTGTGTGTGTGTGTGTGTGTGTGTGTGTGTGTGTGTGTGTGTGTGTGTGTGTGTGTGTGTGTCGGTGTGTGTTTGTATGTGTGTGTCGTTCAGTGTTTGTGTGTGTGTCGGCCTGTGTGTGTGCGTGTGTGTCTGTGTGTGTGTTTGTGTGTGGTACATGCGTGGTTGGTGTTTTCTTTGGTCTGTGTGTGCGTCGTTCAGTGTGTGTGTCTGTGTGTGTGTGTGTGTGTCATTCAGTGTGTGGTACATGCGTGGTGGGTGTGTGTTTTGGTCAGTGTGTGTGTGTGTGTCTGTCTGTGTGTGTGTGGAACATGCGTGGTCGGTGTGTGTGTCGGTCTGTGTGTGTGTGTGTGTGGTTCATGCTTGGTGGGTGGGTGTTTTGGTTAGTGTGTGTGTGTGTTTGTGTGTGTGTGTGTGTGTGTGTGTGTGTGTGTGTGTGTGTGTGTTTGTGTGTGGTTCAGTGTGTGGTTCATGCGTGGTGTGTGTGTGTGTGTGTGTGTGTGTGTGTGTGGTTCAGTGTGTGGTTCATGCGTGGTGGGTGTGTGTGTGTGTGTGTGTGTGTGTGTGTGTGTGGTTCAGTGTGCGTACATGCGTGGTGGGTGTGTGTGTGTGTGTGTGTGTGTGTGTGTGTGTGTGTGTGTGTGTGGTTCAGTGTGCGTACATGCGTGGTGGGTGTGTGTGTGTGTGTGTGTGTGTGTGTGTGTGTGTGTGTGTGTGTGTGTGTGTGTGTGTGTGGTTCAGTGTGCGTACATGCGTGGTGTGTGTGTGTGTGTGTGTGTGTGTGTGTGTGTGTGTGTGTGTGTGTGTGGTTCAGTGTGCGTACATGCGTGCTGGCTGTGTTGTGACAGGTCCTCACGCCCTCATTGATCAGCCGTCGTGCGGCCGCTCACCGCACGCCGACAGCCCGCAATTAGCCAACCTGTTGGCCTCGCGCTGACGCAGTGAGACCGAGATGAAGAGCGGCGCTCCGCACCGAGCGCCTCCCGCCCGCTGCTCGCTGCTCCCACGGGACGGCGCCCCCATCAGCCCACAGAGAGCCCCTCTATTGTCCCGGAGAAGGACCCCAGCGCCTCCCACTAAGCTGACGGTGGTGTAGTGGGTGAGGCTCACCTCACAGAGCTCCAGCCGTCCCATCCTCCTCGTCCCCGCTGGCCAGCCATTCCTAGGTGTGTGTGTGTGTGTGTGTGTGTGTGTGTGTGTGTGTGTGTGTGTGTGTGTGTGTGTGTGTGTGTGTGTGTGTGTGTGTGTGTGTGTGTGTGTGTTTGTCTGTGCGTGTGTATGTCTGTGCGTCTGTGTGTGTTTGTGTGTGCGTGTCTGTGCGTGTGTGTGTGTCTGTGCGTGTGTGTGCGTGTGTTGGTCTGTGCGTGTCTGTGCATCTGTGTGTGTTTGTGTGTGTCTGCGTGTGTGTGTTTGTGTGTGTGTGTGTCTGTGCGTCTGTGTGTGTGTGTGCGTGTGTTTGTCTGTGCGTCTGTGTGTGTGTGTGTGTGTGCGTGTGTGTGTGTGTGTGTGTGTGTCTGTGCGTGTGTGTGCGCGTGTTGGTCTGTGCGTGTGTGTGTGTGTGTGTGCGTGTGTGTGAGTGTTTGATCGTGGGGGGGCTATCATTGCACTCTGGCAACCAGGTTTCCGTTTGAATCCGGAGCGTGTAAATCCAATTTCGAGGCGTTTGTTGGGAGGATACCGGGGCAGCCAGGCTATACATGAAAGGCAGGGGAAGGGAAAATCCTCCTCGCCCCTCCCCCCCCCCCCCACACACACACACACACAGCCAGACACACACACAGCCAGACACACACACGTGTCTGCTCTGACACACAAACGTCTGACAAACAATTACACACTCGATAAGTGGAGCTCTGAAGCGGACCGCGGCCGCTTTAGGACTCAAATGAGCCCCTCACCGAGGGTACTTAAAGGGGGAGACCAGAGAGAGACAGGGGGAGCTGGGTGGGGGACGTGGATGTGTGGTTGGGGGTAGATGTGCGTGCGTGTCCGTGAACCTGTGTGAGTGTGAGCTTCGGTTTATTAATGCAACTGTCTGTAAGTATGGACGTGTGTGCTTGTTTGTTGCCTTTGCAATTGTGGTTTTGTGTGTTTGTGCAGGCAAGGTGTTATGTGGCCAACATATGTGTATGTGTTTGTGCACTCGTCTGTGTGTGTGTGTGTGTGTGTATGTGTGTGTGTGTGCCATGAGAGGAAAGGTACGTGTTTGTTTGTGTGTGATTGCGGCGGTGGATATTATTGGATCATTACCAGATGCTGCCCTGAGCTCTCCAATATTATTTTGTGTGTAGCTTTGTGTGGGTTGCCACGATCATGTAAGGTATGAAATCAGGTATTGACAGTCATTTATTTAGCAGGATAACACCTTAAGTGCAGGCGTGGGTTGGGGTGGGGGGGGGGGGGGGGGGGGTGTGCTGTACCCACACAGAATAATCACAATAATCACACCCAACTGAACATGGTGCAAATTGCCTTCCCCTCCTTGTTGTGTTGCTCGTGGCCGGGCCATGATGCCCCGAGGTAATGAGATTATGATGACGATCCGGGCTGATCTCTTAAGCCCTAATTGCCGTCCCTGGATGAGGCCGCGCGGCCGCAGCTACTAAACCCAGCGTCCGCCGCTAAGAGAGAGCGATGCCATCTCCTGGATCGGGATGGAGGGTCCTCCCGATAGCCCCGCCCCCGTGCACAGTGCACGTTCCCCCACTAAGTGCACTTTCACGCGTATGTTCCACAACCACATGCACTTTCCACCACCACGTGCACGTCCCCCACACGTGCACTACGGTTATGCTGCTGCCTCCTAATACACACACACACACACACACACGCACACACAGACACACACACACGCACACACAATCACACACACGCACACGTACACACACACACATACACACAGACACACACACACACACATACACCCCGACACACAAACACACACACACAAACACACACACACACACACACACACACACACACACACACACAGACAGGCAGAAAGACACACACACACACACACAGATACACACACACACACACACACACACACACACACACACACACACACACAGACACACACACGCACACACGCACAAACACAACGCCACACACACACATACAGACAGAGACACACACACGAACACAGTCACACAGACACTCAGAAAGACACACACACACACACAGACACACACACACTCGCGGCTCCGGGTAGGCAGACAACCTGTCTCTGATTGCGGGCCCGGGCGGCTTGACGTGCCCATCGCGGCGCCGTGATTGTGGCGCGGCGTGGGGCCAGCTGCTCGCCGCTCGCCGCCCTGGGCGGGTCTAATTGATGGGACGGCCCCCGGTTCCCTGCCCCGGCCCCCTCAGGCTGGGCCGGGGCAGGGAACCCGTCCGAGTGAGGGATGAGCCTCCCTGGCTCTCCCTAATAGATTGGCATGGAGCTCGCCCCTCATGTCTGCGCTATCGCGTGCCCCCCCCCGGCCGGTACCGGGCGGCGCCGGGGCACCCGAGGACACGGATCAGGGCGTCCGTGGATTATTGATGTGGGAACCCACGCGCGGAACGGACGCAGCCCGCCGCGGCCGGCGTCGATACCGCTCTGAGGGTCTCCCTGAACACCTCCGGAGAGCGGCCGGCCGTTTGTGTCGGCCGATCTATCGATCTATCTGACGGTCCGGCGATCGACGATCTGTTTGCCTTGCCTGCCCGACTCTGTCGCTGTCTCTCTCTCTCTCTTTAGCTGTGTGTCCGTCTGTCCCTCGATTCAGCCATCTCGTCCGTACATTCACGATAGCTTTTTGAATACCTTTAGAAAGCTGTTGGTTATTTCGGTCTACCGATTGATCGATCATTCTGTCGATCCCTCTATCTGTCTGTCTCTCTGTCTCCCTGTCCCTCTCTCTCACTCTCTCTCTCTCTCTCTCTCTCTCTCTCTCTCTCTCTCTCTCTCTCTCTCTCTCTCTCACTCCTCTCTCTGTCTCTCTATCTTTCTCTCTATCTGTCTCTCTCTGTCTCTCTCTCTCTCTGTCTCTCTATCTGTCTCTCTCTCTCTGTCTCTCTGTCTCTCTCTTTCTGTCTCTCTATCTGTCTCTCTCTCTCACTCTGTGTCACTCTGTCTCTCTATCTGTTTCTCTCTCTCTCTCTCTCTCTCTCTCTCTCTCTCTCTCTCTCTCTCTCTCTCTCTCTCTCTCTCTCTCTCTCTCTCTATCTCTCTCTCACTCTGTGTCTCTCTCTGTCTCTCTATCCGTCTCTCTCTCTCTCTCTGTCTCTCTCTCTGTCTCTCTATCTCTCTCTCTCTCTCTCTCTCTCTCTCTCTCTCTCTCTCTCTCTCTCTCTCTCTCTCTCTCTCTCTCTCTCTCTCTCTCTCTCTCTCTCTCCTTCCATCCATCCAGAGTAACGTTTTGAATCAAGAACAGCGGAGCTGTGAACATCTACCATGTGAACCAGCAGAAGCGTTTGATTCGCCCCGACGTGTCTCTTAAACGCGACGCCCTCGCGGCCGTGTCGGTTGCGACGGGGTCGAGAGTAAGCCCGGCGGCTGCGGTACGACTCCGCCTGCTACCCCTCGAGGTTATCTCATCCCCGTAAGTGATGGATGGTCTGCGCGGCGACCAGAGCGAGAAAGAAAAACTCTCAGCTGGAAGCAGACGTAGTTATAAAAAATACATGTGCTTCTTCTCAACGCTGATACCCTTTTACTCTAATGCGCTGGTGTAGAGAGGATGATGGAGGCAGTTTGTGACCCCCCTGACCCCCTCCCGCACCGTGTGTCTTCTGTCCGTCCGTCTAGTGAGGGAGATACGAGCGGTTCTGCAGAGTCATCACTTACTAACCAGCCCGGTTTCTCTGATCCCAACAGGTCAAGCTCCCCTTCTTTCGGAGGATAAAGAGTGTCATTCCCAAAGCTTATTGGATGAAATTCCCCTTCGCCCTTGGCTGCCAAAGATGACGTTGCCATGGAAACAGCTTCTACTGTTATCAATCATTGACAATCTGGCAGGTAGATTGTCTCGTTTTTTTCCTGTGTTGTTGTCGTTTTAATGATTCTCTTTTCGTCGTGGACGTTTACAACTCTGCGTTTCTATCTGTGGAGATCCGGAATGATGAGTCTGTCAGGCGTGATGTGTGTGAGGGTCGACGCTGAGCAGAACGCTTCTCGCCGTAGATTTCCGCTCAATAAGAGGGGCAGGGTTAAGAAAATAATAATACTGGATTGGTAGCCATAAATCTTGTGCTGTTGTTCTCACTTTATTTTTAAATCGTTGCTGCCGTTTCCTTGTCTTGAGTTTATATATATCACCGGGAGGATAAAGACATCAGCCAACGGCCATCGGAAATTGAGTCATATTTTAAAGTGTGTTAACGTTAGATGGACCACAACAGGATTTTTTTATAGCTGATCCATATATTTTATTTATTTGTCTATGGTATATGTTTCTTATTCAAGATGACATGTAGATTAAATTTGCAATAGTCCATATGATCTACTTGAAAGTTAAACGTAACATATTTTCTACCTTTTGATGAAATCGAACACGGTTCTTTTGGATTTATGAACCAAAAAGCGTTACGTTTCCCAGCATGTTTCTTCAAATGGTGAAGCTAATTTATACTGTCCCTTAGTTACCTTCCTTTGGATATTAAATCTATCAATCTTTTAAACTGTTGTCCCCAGTATCATACCATTGCAGAACATTTATCTTGTGTTGTACAGCTAGGTATGCTAAATATTTAATTAAAACTTAAAATCGAGCTTCCATTTGCATTTTCATAGCTAGCGGTTTGAGAAAAGGTCAAACACAGAAAATCATGATTCATTAATGAGTTATATGGATTTAGACATTAAATGTGAACCATTGAGACATGAAACATCGGTCATAAAACATTGAGAGCTCCAATGTATTAAAGTTTAATGGAAGTGGTCAAAACCACTAGAAAACACTGGACATTTCCAAATGTTTTCCTAGTGCATGTATGCATAAATGTTTCATAGCAATTGCTCAGCTAGCCCTGGCAAAATCTAATCAAATAACTTGAACTACAACTCCCCTATGCCAAGCCAGTCTTAAGGCCTCTGAATCAAACACTGATCATCCATTGGAAATCTATTCTCCTTTATGACTTGCCCCCCCCTCCCCTCATATTCACAGCGCTAGCCCTCTGTTGTCCCTGATACCATAGTAACGATGTCCCGGATGTGTTTAATACGCGAACCCTGTCGCTGCCCATCCAACAGTGATGCGACCCACTCACGTCCCATCTCAGCTGCACTGTCTTGGCTGAGGAGGACGGTTTCCCTGGTGAATCACAAGCAACCCTCGATCAGGCCAGGATAGTGCAGTAGCTTGGGTCTTTCACTCCCAGGGGAAAGGTTCTGGGTTCTATTCCCACACGTCTGCACCCGACTGTAGGATAGGTAAAGATACTTAAAAACGATACATGTACGATTATGTACGAAAAACAGTTATCAACAGAATTTGACAAATTAACAGTTTTGAAATTATTTCAAAGTCTTTATTATGTTGTGAACTTTTGTTGCCGAGATATTAATTTGAGCTAGTAGCTGGCCTAGCTAGCACCGGCCGGTAAAGGTCGTAATACCACTTTGTTCCACAAGAGGCGATAGCTGTCACTGCAGCGTCCAGCCCACCCTCAGTCCATCAGGAGAGAAGTAGAGCTCCCCTCTGGGCAGCTCTACTTCTACAGATTCTAACCTTATCACATTGCGGTCGTACTTAGTAACTGAGTTTGTTAGCTCACGGTGCGCTGAATATTCACAGTAGGGCTTATCCATCGTGATGTCCCATCGCAACACACGCCTCCATTTTGGTAGCATAATAGCATTGCAATGTGAGTTATTATGCTATGAGTAAGCTGTTTTTGATCATTGTTAACCAAGCAATCGTGAAATTATTGTCATTATGCAGAGACATTGCTGTGATTGAAACTGCGACAACGACTCTCGTGCGATTCGTGACAAAAAAAAGGTTATTTGTTTTGTTCAAAGGTTTAATGTTCTCTTTAACCTAGGTTATGGTATGTTTACGTTGATTCTGGATTTTACAGCATTAAGACTCTTGAGTCCTCTCAATGGCGGAGAACCAGCAACAAAAAAGACAGTTGGCCAAATCCTACACTTTGCACCTTTAAACGGTTACTGTGAGTGAAGCGTCTGCTAAAGGAGTAAACTAACCGTCTCCTGACAGTTTGTCTCGACAGCGGGTCGTTCCACGGCCCAAAATGGATGATGGAGCCTGGCGACCTTTTCATCCCTCTGGAATCCATAGAGGAGGAGGCGACTCTGACCTGTGATGCCAAGGGAATCCCCCCACCTCAGTACAGGTATTGACATGTGGATAATGGATATGTATGGATGGATGTGTCTGTTTGCGAGTTAATCCTAAAATATTTATCTTGTGAGAGGAGGAGAACCAAAGGAAGGTTCGTGTGCACACAAAACTAAAAAGTCGGCGGTAAAATGAATCCCAACAGATGTCACCCCTGACAAAATCTGTTTTTCAGCTGCGCAACTTTATTTTGGAATATTAACAGTTTATTTACACACACTCGTACACCGGTGCGTCTTTAATTACACACGGGTTGAAAATAATAGCTGTGAAAAATAGACTCCCTCTTCGAGTTACAGAAGTGAATGTTTGAAGCTGTCTGCTGACATCAGGACCCAATGGCAGGCGGCGAAATTATGAATCCTACTATGGCCACGCCAAAAACACGCCCGCCTCTATTTCTGATTGGTCCGTCCCACATGTCACCTCTATCTTTGATTCTACTGTCTATGGATTCGGCTACCGCGCCTTTATTGGCTTGATATTAGGTGCTAGGGTTAGGGTTAGGGGTTAGGGTTAGAGCTCTTTTGTGACGCTCTCGAATGCTCACAGCGAGGGTACCGTCGTAGGGCTTTAGAGCATCCAGTTGAGTTGCATGCAACCCGGCCAATCACAGACAGAGTAGGGCGGGCCTTGGCGTGATTGGATTCGTAAATTCGCTGCCATGCGACCCGGTCTACACACACTCCTGCACCTTCTGCACCCCCACGCCGACCGTCACGACCCATCCCAAAGCGGAGCTTTATCCCTACACCTGTATACATCTGTATACAGGTGTATTAAGATGCAGAGTCTCATCCCTGCCTGTTTATTCTCTCCTCCGACCCAGAGATATGTTTTCAAACGCCAACGCCGAGACTTTTAAGCAGTCCTGGCGATTTATATTGATGAGCACGCCACCGTTCGCCCCCTGGCCCACTCACCCATCCCTCCCCTCCCTCTCTCTCTCTCTCTCTCTCTCTCTCTCTCTCTCTCTCTCTCTCTCTCTCTCTCTCTCTCTCTCTCTCTCTCTGTCTCTCTCTCTCTCTCTCTCTCTCTCTCTCTCTCTCTCTCTCTCTCTCTCTCTCTCTCTCTCTCTCTCTCTCTCTCTCTCTCTCTCTCTCTCTCTCTCTCTCTCTCTCTCTCTCTCTCTCTCTCTCTCTCTCTCTCTCTCTGTCTCTCTCTCTCTCTCTCTCTCTCTCTCTCTCTCTCTCTCTCTCTCTCTCCCCTCTCTCTCTCTCTCTCTCTCTCTCCCTCTCTCTCTCTCTCTCTCTCTCCCTCTCTCTCTCTCTCTCTCTCTCTCTCTCTCTCTCTCTCTCCTCTCTCTCTGCCTCGTCTGGCCCGATAGCATCTCAGTGACAGGCGCAGCGGCGCATCTTAATCACCTGCTCCTCTCTCCCTCCCCCCCTCCCCCCCCCCTCCCCCCTCTCCCCTCCCTCCCCACTCACCAACATGGTGACACACCCGGCCTGAAGCGTTTATCGCGTTCTCGACTCTCGGCATTTGAGCCTCTATTCCGCCGCCGCCGCCGCCGCCGCCACCACCACCGCGGTGGATTTAGCATCCGCCGACAGCTAGCGGTGATGATCTGAGCGATAGCGGCGCCGAGGTTTGGCTGGGTTCATTACCGGCGCTGCTTCACCGGCTCTCTGGCCTGGGAGCGGCGTTTCCGTGGCGCTGATTAAAGGGTGAGATGAGTGTGTCTTAGCGGCGAGCGCTTTGTGCCTTCAGCAGCCCTCGCTATCCACCTTCCCTCTTGAAGTGCAAATGTACTCGAACACGTCGCTGCCTGCACCCTCCGCTCGTCGACCCTCATCCGGCTCCCGCTCAACCTCTCGCTCTTCCCTCTGTCTCTGTCGCGCCCTTTCTCTCTGTCTCACTGATTCCCCATCTCTCTCTCTCTCTCTCTCCCTCTCTCTCTCTCTCTCTCTCTCTCTCTCTCTCTCTCTCTCTCTCTCTCTCTCTCTCTCTCTCTCTCTCTCTCTCTCTCTCTTTCTGCCCCTCTCTGCCTCTCCCTCTCTCTCTTTATCTCTCTCCCTCCCTCAGTCTCTCTCTGACTCACACTTTTGCTCTCCCCCTCTCGATCTGTCCCGCTTCCTCTATTTCCCTCTCTGGCCGTCTCTCTCCACGTCTTTCTGCCTCCCTCGCTCTCTCTCGTCGTACATTTTTACAATTTTCTCTCTCTCTCTCTCTCTCTCTCTCCCCCCCCCCCTCTCTCTCTCCCCCCCCCCCCCTCTCTCTCTCTCTCCCTCCCCCCCTCTCTCCCCCTCTCTCTCTCTCTCCCCCCCCCCCCTCTCTCTCTCCCCCCCCCCTCTCTCTCTCCCCCCCCCCCCCTCTCTCTCTCTCTCTCCCTCCCCCCCCTCTCTCCCCCCCTCTCTCTTTGTCCACCACAACCCTCTGGTGGTCTTGGAGGTCTTGGAGGCCCTCTGTGGTGGGGGGATGAGGGCTGAATGTGCCCTTGAGGAGGCCTGCTGTTTGCTCTCCATCCCTCCGTCCATCCAGCCGCTCTGAGTCTATAGGGCGGGGGTCCACAACCCAGCAGGGAGAAACCCCCCCCCATCCAGAGCCCACCATACCCATGTCTGTTCTGGGGAATATATCAAACCCTCACACACGCACGCACGCACGCACGCACGCACGCACGCACGCACGCACGCACGCACGCACGCACGCACGCACGCAACACACACACACACACACACACACACACACACACACACACACACACACAGTGGTGCATCCAGAGCTAACATCCTCGCTACACAGAATTAAAGTAGTGCAACTTCAGCTAAGTGTGTATTTGCATTTTAAAGACATTAAACACACTCGATAATGAACTACTTTTAAACATGCAACGCTTATTATGAAGCAGAGAGGAGCCCATTCATACGATTTACGGTACCCCCCCCCCCCCCACTCTCTGATACTCCCCATGGAAACCCGGGACTTTGGAAGGGAAGAATATTTCCGAAACGTGAAAGTATAAAAAATACATCTCCTTGACTCCTGCTCTGTAGCAGCAACTTAAAAGCGAGTCGGATAAGGTGTGAAATGTGTGCTGAGGGGAGTGGCGCATTGCGCATGCACTCCCCTCGAAACACACGCGCACACACTCGACATAAACGCACACCAACACACATTGGAAACACACTCGGCCTCACCTGTTCCAGCCCACTGAATGTCCATAATAAGGTCAATCTCATATAAAATGCAGCAGTAGAATCCATACTTTGGTGCTTCGGCCGGCCGGGCAGTATTGTACCCCTACCGAAGCACCTGCCACGAGCAGTTAGGAGAGCCTTCCAGGACGGCCTCACCCCCCGTCAAAACCTGACGCACGCTTTTGAGAGACACATTTCAAGGTTTGACTTAAAAGCCTTTTTGAAAGAGACGCAGCCGCCTCCCTGGCTCTGTTGTTTTGCACTTAGTCTCGGCGAGACCAAAGGTGGGCGAGGAGAAGGAAATGTTTGTTTGGGTTTTCAGAGAAGATAATAATTTTGTGAGGAGAAATAAAATAGCTGTATCATCCTTGAACGCTTACAATCCTCTCCGGATAAATGGCGTTTAAAAAGGGACGGGCCGGCGGAATAAGAAAGTGCCAATCCATTGAATCGAACCTTGTGGGCTTTTAAAAGTCATTTGAGGCTCTCTCCCTTCCCCGGCTCTGTACTCCATAAAGCATCAGCTTTATTTTCATCGCTGCCTCTTGAGGTGTGCAAGGATGCAATTTAAGAAATAAATAAGGTGTGAAGGGCTCCGTGTGTTTTGCTGTTATTTTTTCTTTAAACGCACTCCTACCTAGTGTCAGGTGCTAATGCCGTCTCCTGGCGGGAAAACACAAGAAGAGCAATGTGGCGATAAACAGGGCGCGCCGCGGCGTCTGGGAATACAGTCGATATATCTTTCATTAGCTCCCAAACCATTCGTCTTCCTTTGCCCCGAGGAACGCCATGGCTGGCGTTTTTTATTAGGTGTCAATTCACCTTGTTTTTCTTTTAAATCTCCAATAAGAAAAATGTAAGTAGTTTAAAGCAAATCTTTCTGAAAAAAAAAAAAAAAAATGAAGAAAGAAGGAACAGACTGTCTTTTCAAAAAGAGCAAAAAAATCGAAACCGCTTTTTTCGTGAACGGCAATCTTCGACCCAAAAACAAAAACCATCCGATGTCGGTGACTCCAGTCCCCCTCAAAGGAGCATTTAACCGGTGGAGGCATGAATATGTATTGAAATTGGGTCCTATATGTAGTCGAATAATAAAATAAAATTCTAATTTGGTGCCGTCTTGACCGAGAGAAGGCAGAAAGTGACTTTTTGGCGCTTGTGGATTGAAGACAACAACTCCCACCATGCACCACGATGCACAGCTTCGCTGGCCACTCCCGCTGATCTAGATCTCCGCCTATCGGACACCTCGCTGTGGATGGTCCCACCCACTGGCACTGCTCTGATAGGTCTGTAGCGTCAGTGGGTACCACCCCCTATAGAGGGGTGGGACTAGTGCTGGTAGTCTTACGAGAATCCTCCCCTCTTACACTTAAAATCGTCATATTGCGTCATCTTAAACAGGAAGTGTTGGAGATCGATACGGATCTCTCCAGTCTCTCCAGAAAATAAGAGAATGATGCACGACCATTCAAAAATATACCTAGGGTACCTAGGGTTTGTTTCAGGTTAGAACACCAAGTCCAAGGCATCAGGTGTCTCCACCGCCATTATCCCGTTGGTAGCCGCTATAGTTGACTTTTGCTGCTAGCTCACTCCACCAGAGAATTTCTGTTGGCCCCAGTGTATCCAGGAGTAGGGGGAGTGTATCCAGGAGTAGGGGGAGTGTATCCAGGAGTAGGGGGAGTGTATCCAGGAGTAGGGGGAGTGTATCCAGGAGTAGGGGGAGTGTATCCAGGAGTAGGGGGAGTGTATCCAGGAGTAGGGGGAGTGTATCCAGGAGTAGGGGGAGTGTATCGAGGAGTAGGGGGAGTCTATCCAGGAGTAGACAAGGATGACCATGTATCTTTCACGGCGGCGTTGTAGCGAGTAGAGGTTAAGATGCTTGAGGCGGTCCCAGTAGCTGAGATTCGAGCAACCCGCTATCCTTGCAGTGAAAGAGCGCTGGAAAGACTCAATCATGATAACGTCGCACTGCAGATGTGGTGACCAGAGAGCACAGCAGTACTCTACGATGGAGCGAACATAGGTCTTGAAGAGCAGTAGCATCGTGCTTTTGTCCCTGATTGAGAATGAGTGAGTGATATGAGTGGGTTTCTGACGATACAAAGCTTAATGGAAATGGGTGAAGTTTCCCTTTAAGGCCTAAGCGCAACCAAGGGTTCTCTCCTAAGAGCTGCTGGGTGCTGATGGGGTGGTCTGTGTCCCCCCCCTCCCCCCTCCGCAGATGGTCGTTGAACGGGACCCTCATCAATCTGAGTCTTGATCGCCGGCGGCGTCTGTTCGAGGGGAACCTGATCATCAGCAGCCTGGACCGCTACCAGGACGGGGGGCAGTACCAGTGCACGGCCTTCAACCCGCTAGGCGCCGTGCTCAGCCGCAGGGCCAGCCTGCAGTTCGCCTGTGAGTCCCTCTCTCTCTCTCTCTCTCTCTCTCTCTCTCTCTCTCTCTCTCTCTCTCTCTCTCTCTCTCTCTCTCTCTCTCTCTCTCTCCCTCCCTCCCTCCCTCCCTCCCTCCCTCCCTCACCCATCCCTCCCCTCTCTTTCTCCCTCTCTCTCTCTCTCTGCCTCTCTCTCTCTCTCTCTCTCTCTCTCTCTCTCTCTCTCTCTCTCTCTCTCTCTCTCTCTCTCTCTCTCTCTCTCTCTCTCTCTCTCTCTGCCTCGCCCTCCCTCCCTCCCTCTCTCTCTCTCCCTCTCTCTCTCTCTCTCTCTCTCTGCCTCTCCCTCCCTCCCTCCCTCCCTCCCTCTCTCTCTCTCTCTCTCTCTCTCTCTCTCTCTCTCTCTCTCTCTCTCCCTCTCCCTCTCCCTCTCTCTCTCTCTCTCTCTCTCTCTCTCTCTCTCTCTCTCTCTCTCTCTCTCTGCCTCGCCCTCCCTCCCTCCCTCTCTCTCTCTCCCTCTCTCTCTCTCTCTCTCTCTCTCTCTGCCTCTCCCTCCCTCCCTCCCTCCCTCTCTCTCTCTCTCTCTCTGCCTCTCCCTCCCTCCCTCCCTCCCTCCCTCTCTCTCTCTCTCTCTCTCTCTCTCTCTCTCTCTCTCTCTCTCCCTCTCCCTCTCCCTCTCTCTCTCTCTCTCTCTCTCTCTCTCTCTCTCTCTCTCTCTCTCTCTCTCTCTCTCTGCCTCGCCCTCCCTCCCTCCCTCTCTCTCTCTCCCTCTCTCTCTCTCTCTCTCTCTCTGCCTCTCCCTCCCTCCCTCCCTCCCTCTCTCTCTCTCTCTCTCTCTCTCTCTCTCTCCCTCTCCCTCTCCCTCTCTCTCTCTCTCTCTCTCTCTCTCTCTCTGCCTCGTCTGGCCCGATAGCATCTCAGTGACAGACGCAGCGTTACACCATACGGTGTGTTTTATTTTATTTGGTTTTTGGTTCGTTTGGTTTTTCTCTTCCTTTTCTTTCTATTTTAGTGTTGCGAATTAACTCGTGTGCTAAAACACTCGAACAATACATCTGGTTTGCCCAATGTAATTGCTTTGTCCACGTCGAATAAACATTCATAATAATGTGTTTACTTATCCTAAAGTCAAGTCCTCCCGAGTGTCGAGGAACATCTAGAACGGGAGTCTTTACTGACTTGGCGGTTTTTCTCCAGTGTTTACTCGTTTAAACCTGAGACGCAGAATTTGTGATTTGGAATGTTTGCACAATATTTTTTATATTTTTTCCTGAAACTGAACTGAATACATTTTAAATTAACCAGTCTCTTAAGACTTTGCTTCTCTCGTGCTCTTTTTTGGTCCAATACAAGAAGAAAGTTGTTCGAAAGAGGAATGGCAAACTAAAACACTAATTAGGATTCACAGGGAATCACATTTTACAGTGTTTGCTCATTACCATACGGGTTGTTGTGATTTAGGTTGCATCGTAGACGGCTGTTTTCATTACGATTATACGACAACGCCGCTAACCCAGCCTCTCTCCTCCTCTCCTCTCTCCTCTCTCCTCCCTTTTCCTCCCTTCTCCTCCCCTCTTCGCTCTCCTCTCTCTCCTCCCCTCTCCTCCTCTCCCCTCCTCCTCCCCTCTCTCCTCTCTCCTCTCCCGCCTCCTCCCCTCTCCCCTCTCCCCCCTCTCCCCTCCCCTCTCCCCCTCCTCCCCTCTCCCCCCCCTCCTCAGTCCTGGATCATTTCAAAGTGCACACCAGGAGCGGCGTGTCTGTCCGGGAGGGCCAGGGGGTGGTGCTTCTCTGCGGGACCCCGACGTCGTCTGGAGGTGAGTGCCCTCTCTCCCTTCACTCTGGGTCTCCTCTTCCTGTCTGCTGGGGTTCAGCGCTGTCTGGCTCCCCAGATGAGATAAGAGACAACACTTAATTAATACCTGCAGCAGAGGGGCTGCGTAAAGCCAGGATCACATCAACATTCAACCAAGAAGTCTAATACATCAGCAGTATAGATATAGATATATAGATACATAAATATACAAAATATATGTAATAATATGATAGAAGAGAAATGTGTGTAAATATATAAAAAGTGTATAACTATATATAAATATATATATACATAATTATACAAAGTAGATGTAATAATAAGATAAAAGGAAAACAGAAAACGTGTTTGTAGGTAGTTCACCCGCTCCTCCATTCCCCCTGGTCTCTGTAAGCTGACCCCGGTGTGTGCTCTGCTGTGATTGGCTCCCTGTGCCTCCCCCCCCCCCCCCCCAGACCTGACGTACGCCTGGGTCTTCAACGAGTACCCCTACTTCGTGCAGCAGGACCACCGGCGCTTCGTGTCCCAGAAGACGGGGAACCTGTACATCGCCAAGGTGGACCCGTCGGACGTGGGGAACTACACCTGCGTGGTGATGAACAGCGTCACCAAGGGCAAAGTGCAGAGCTCGCCCACCTCTCTGATCCTCCGGTCGGGCGGTAGGTAGAGAGACGGGCGCCGGGCGGCGCTAACAGCTTCACACGGTGCCCTAATCCCTCCAGTATCGATCCCCTTGGGTTCGTTTGACTCGCTGCCATCGCTTCATGATCCGCTCGGAACACGCCCGATTGTGTTTATTGTCACGGTACCAAAAGTATATTGATCCCGCGGCCGCGTTCTAGCGGTGCGATGCAGATTCTGTTTTTCATACGGTAAAACACACTTTGAGAGCATTCCCGAGACGTTTACCGTCAGTAGGGCTTATTTAAGGGCGGGCGCTGAAATATTTATCGCAGCCGCTACTTTAACTGCACTTGATGCATCGTCGTGGCATTAAAAGAACGGTGCGGCGATTTGGTAAACAGTCACAATGTAGGCCAGTAAATAATGCACCCTAAATCTCCTTCAGTGCTGTCCCAGCACTTTTCCCACTCTTTCCTCCTCTTTAAAAGCCCTTCACTCGACTTCCAGGGGAATTCTCGTGCCAAATCTCTGCGGCGGCGAGTTTCTCTCAGCCTTCACGCCGTCTCGGAGAAGCGGAGAAAATAAACATCGGCCTTTTTATTTGTGATGAATTAAACATTAGCTGATAAGTCGAGCGGCCTGTGTGTTGAGCCACATCCCTTCTGCGTGAGGGTTCGAGACCCCTTTTGCTTTCTAGGCACACGACGAACAATTTTGGCTAAACATAACGGTCTGAATTTACTGAACCGAGCTATGTATTTGACTTTTCCTCATCTGTTTTAGACCCCATACTGTATTGGTTCAAATCCCCCAGATTTTAAATCTCGATGAGACTTTTACCTGGTTAAATAGAGCACCCTTTCATTCCTCCTTCGTTCTGGTCTCAGAAAAAGCCTTTGTTTAGTTTTAACGAGTCATCAATCACCGACATGTGCTTCTCCCGCAGTAAACGAACAATTTCGAGTGTTCCAATATTTCAAATTGGAGTCTGCTGGACGAGTCCCCTAATCTAATCCCAACACTGGGGGCCTGGAGCCCCTCTCTCCCGGCCCCACGCAGGGTGTTTGTTCTGGGCCTGTTGACTCCCCAGCTTGGCTGTGTCTCCGGCTGCTGTTGTTGTTTCTCTGCGTGCGTCGCGGCGCCTGACGCGCGTCACGCCTCATGCATAATGGAGGACTGAGCAGGCCGTGTTTGTGCTTGCTTTTTCCCGCAGACGTGATGGGCGAGTACGAGCCCAAAATAGAAGTTCATTTCCCCGACAACGTGCCCGCCGCCAAAGGATCAACAGTCTCTCTCGAGTGTTTTGCCCTTGGGAAGTGAGTCGGCTTTACTTCAAGTGTGTTTACAGTCTCCTGAATTATGATTATTATCTCAGTGGAAAAAGTCCCTATATTCTCTGAAGTAATAACCGCATTTCTGCTTTGTGACGGGTGGCGTCTCCCCTTAATTAGTCCGAACAACGAGTGCGTTTCTCTGCCTGTAAAGGTTACGTGACTGCGCTCGAGTGTTTCCTAGCCCCCTTCCCCGAGCGTTCTGAAAGTACTTCACTGCAAGTGCGAATTCTTCCCATACCTCCAACACTTCTGCACACGCCGCAAATACCATCCAACAATCTCTCAGCGTGAGCCGAAAGCGACCGCTGATTGGAAAAGCTTTTAACGTGCTTACATCAAAAGACGCCATTACACTCGGCCCCGTTTTCATCTGGCTCTACGTCTCTCTCACTCTCTCTCTTTTGCTCTCCTCCCTCTTTTTCTCTCTCTCTCTCTCTCCCTTCCTCTCCTACCTCTGCCTCTCTCCCTCTCTCTATCTTCCTTGCTCTCTCCACCTCTCCCTCCCTCTCTCTCCCTCTCCCTACCTCTGTCTCCCTCCCTCTCTCTCCATCTATCTTTCTTACTCACTCTCTATATCTCCCTCGCTCCCTCCCTCGCTTCCCCTCCGCCCCTCCCTCTCCCTCTCTCCCCCCCCTCCTCCATCCCACCCCCCCTCTATATCTCCCTCCCTCCCTACCCCCCTCCCTCCCTCCCTCCCTTCCCCTCTCCCCCCCTCCCTCGCCTCCCCTCCGCCCCTCCCTCCCTCCCTCCCTACCCCCCTCCCTCCCTCCCTCTCCCTCCCTCCCTCCCTCGCCTCCCCTCCGCCCCTCCCTCTCCCTCTCCCCCCCTCCCCCCCCAGCCCTGTCCCAGAGCTGACCTGGAAGCGTGCCAACGGGGTGCCCTTCCCCAGCAAGGTGAAGATGAAGTACTCCAACGCCGTGCTGGAGATCCCCAGCTTCCAGCAGGACGACATGGGCGGCTACGAGTGCGTGGCGGAGAACCGGATGGGCCGGAACACGGCCGCCGGACGCCTGGCCTTCTACGGTAACGACCGTGGAGCCCGCAGCCTGACACGCGTCCGCCTCAGAACCGGTTTACGCTTCATTGGGACGTTTTTTAGGAAACGCTTTTGTCCCAAGCAACGTATATTATTCATTATTTTTTTTTAACCGAGACAAGCAGGTAGGAGTGATGGGTGGTCTTGCTCAAGGGTTCCGGCAGATAGACGGCAGACATTGGGGTTCGAACCTAAAACCTTCCGGCGGGGAGTTAACCCCCTAACCACTGGACTACCTGCCCTGTGGGGTGGGTTGTTGTGTATCCCTGTGTGTGTAGTACGGTGTGCGTTTGTTGCTTTGCGACAGGACAGTGAAAACCGACGGGAAAGAGGAAACCCGGCAGCAGCGTAGCGACGCCGTCGGTGTGGGGTTGCTGTTTAATGTACTTAATGTTCTTAATGTATTCGGGGTTTCATTACCTCGTCATTCCGTTCAGCATTTTAAGTGAAACATTTGGAAGGTAGGACGCGACGCATCGACAGCAGGTGTTGATAACAGAATCAGGTCGGATAATACGGTTAAAGGCGGGAAATTAAATAAAGAGCCTCCATCGCGGGCGCACGCAAGTCAGAGATAAACGAGACAGGTTTGTTCTTATAAACTTCACAGCACAGCCTCAGCCCTGATGTCTCACGGGGTGTCGCGGCGTCGGAGCGCCGAATAAAAACACGCCGGCGCTAATTGGAGCCGACAGAACCGCACACACCTGAGACGTGAACTCGGCACGCCGACGCCGCCTAATGAGCTTACTGATGCCGCTTAATGAAACGCCGATCGGTCCCCGAACCCGAACGCCACGCCAGGGTGAGAGGCAGGCGATGTCGGCCCTGTCGGCCGCGCCCTAGTCAGAGACGGGCTCTGAGTAGCGGTAACCACGGTGAAGGTGGCGCCCGGGGAGGTGAGGAAGGGGGGGGCTGTGTGTCGGCTCCGCCCCCTCACGCGGCAGGGGGGGGGGGGGGGGGGGGGTGGAGCTTCCTGTGTTTTTCGCGGCTCTCTGTGGTGCGCGCCGCGGTGCTAATCCTGACGTGCTCCCAGGTGCTGACCCAGTTAGCGTCGCGGGGAGCTACGGCGGCGCAGGCCCGGCTCCCCTCTGTCGGCTCGCTTACTCACAGATGTGAAGGCGCGCTGTGCACCCCACACACACACACATGGCACACACACACACACACACACACACGCACAGACACTCACGTTCGGATGACAAACACACACATACACACAGACACTCACGTTCAGATAACAAACACAC
>NC_044048.1:29971524-30034024 GCF_902167405.1 Gadus morhua
TCAGACCGTCTCGCTCCCACTCACTGAGGCTCATCGGTAGGTCAGGTCCCCTGAGGACGCACACTAGGAGAGCCGCCGGCACTCTGGGACACAGCTTAAGAGGCGCTATCTTTGGGTATTATGTCATTTTCTGCAGTCGCCCTTTTCTCCCACGCGACTTAAAGTTAATTATTTTTTCCCTGATACCCGAGGGAATCTCGCCGTCGGGGTTTGAACCCTGAGCCTCTCGGGCCGGGAGTCAAACCCCTCTCAGCACTCCACGTTCCCGCCACCCTCTGTCCCGCAGGTTCTGGGTTTCGATGTGTTCGAGGTGCATAATGGCGTAAGCGGCGTGCACAGTGAACCGAGCCGTTTACGCTTCACAGCGGCGTGTGTCGTGGGAGCGAGAAGGCAGGAGACGGACAAACGGGATGCTAATCCTGAAGTTTTAGGCTGTCGTTTCTGGAAGAGAGGCACGCGTGAAAAGGGCTAATCGCGAGGATGATGATGATGATGATGATGATGATGATGAGGGTGATTCACCGAGTCGTCAGAAGGAGCCGGCGCTCGTTTCTCCAACTGCTTGTAAATGAAGTCACTTAACACGCGTGAAAAGCTGACAGGGACATTTCGTCCTCCTGTGACTTTATAACTCCTCTCCCGAGCCGCCTCCCTCTCTCTCTCTCTCTCTCTCTCTCTCTCTCTCTCTCTCTCTCTCTCTCTCTCTCTCTCTCTCTCTCTCTCTGTCTCTCTGTCTCTGTCTCGCTCCCTCCCTCGCTCTCTCTCTCTGTCTCTCTCGCTCTCTCGCTCTCTGTCTCTCGCTCTCTCTCCCTCGCTCTCTCTGTCTCTGTCTCTCTCTCTCTGTCTGTCTGTCTGTCTGTCTGTCTGTCTCGCTTGCTCTCTCTCTCCCGCTCTCCATCTCTTTGTCTCTCTCTATATCTTTCTCGCTGTTGCTCACTCTCTATCTCGCTTGCTCTCTCGCGTGTTCCCTCTTGCTTCTCTCTGACACTCTCTCTGTCTTTCTCTCGCTCTCTCAGTCTCTCTCGTTCTCTCTCTCGCTTGCTCTTTCTCTCCTACTCTCCATCCCTCTGTGTGTCTCTCTCACTCTCGCTCTCTCGCTCTCTCTCCCTCGCTCACTCTCTCTGTCCCCGCTCGTATTCTACAGAAATATTCTCTACCATCCATCTCTGTCTCTGAGCTCAACTTCCCCTGTGTTTCTCCCCCTCTGTTTCTCCCCCTCTGTTTCTCCCCCTCGCTCCCTTCGTCCTATTACTGTCCCAAGGGACTCTGGGGATAATTCTCAGTCCTCCTGTCCTCTAAATGCTAATTCACAATGTTGATATTCTGCGTTCTATGAGGCTGAAAGCGTTTTATTTGGGAATAATAGGATGGCTATTGGTGAGTAGGGGGAGGAGCTGCCTGTTTGCCAGCTTGTTCAGGTTGCCAGATTTCCAAATGAAAAAAAGCGAAAGTGTTATTTCTTCTGAAAACAGCAGGTGGGCATCGCAAGAAAGTTGGAACGCTTTAGCCGCGTTAACAGGCACGGGAAAATGGCTGAACACGGGGAAAGCACACAGTTTGAGCACGGCTGATTCATCCCCTGTGTCACCGGCTTTCCACCTGTGACACGTTTCTCTACGGTCCCACGATGGCAGCTCAGACCCCCGGCGCCACGACATTACGGCATGAGGCTCAGGAGGTGGAGCGGGTCGGCTGGCAACCGCAAGGCTGCTAGTTCGATCCCCGGCTCCTCCTAGCCGAGTGCCGAGGTGTCCCTGAGCGAGACGCCTCACCCTGTCTGCTCCCCACCCGCTGGCTGTCGCCCTGCGTGGCTGACTCCGCCGTCGGTGTGTGAATGTGTGTATGAAGGGGTGAATGTGAGGCGATATTGTGAAGCGCTTTGGGTGGCCACTGGTGACAAAAAAGCGCTGTAGATCCATTCACGACTCCATCTCCCTAACGCCCTTCTGTTCCTCGTGCGTCTGGTTGCAGGTATGAGCGCGCGTGGCTCCGGATCGTGGAGCTCAGACCTCTCCCCGCTGGCTCTGGTCCTGGGTGTCAGCGCCTCCACCCTGGGCTCCGCCTCATGACACCACGACGGACCCGCCCCCCTCCTCTGGGCTCCGCCTCATGACACCACGACGGACCCCCCCCCCCCCTACCCGTTCGGTTTCCACCTTTACTCCCCTCGTGTTCCCCTCCTTGGCCCCTCCGCGCTGCCGGGGGGAGTGTGTGCTGTTCTGTTCTGTCTGTTTGTGTCTGTGGCTGGGAGGCAGCAGGGGGGGGGGGCGGCCAGCCCCTGGTTGTTGTCGTCGTTACGGAGCGCTGTGGGGGGCTGGCTGCCGGACGGGGGCCGTGTCAGCGGCCTCACGGCGGCTCCCTGGTTGCCTTACTGCCCGTCCGCGTTGCCCGAGTCGTGCCGAGCCTTAGCATCACCGCCTCAACGCTCTCTCCCAAGTTTCTATATTTGAACTTTTGCTCTTGCTCACATCGGCATAGTAGGCCTACTTCTGCTTTTCTTCTCTACATCGCGGCATGTGAGGACAGGCTCAGCCCCCCCCCCCCCCCCCCCCTCTCTCTCTCTTTGTGCCTTTTGGAGATTATTGTACTCGGTTTCTTTACTAACAGAGGGTCTGTGCCATGTTACCCTAAACTCACCGGGTTCATCACACGGTCGCACAATCGGAGACGAACCATCTCACACCGAAGCCCCCCACCCTCAGTGCTGCGCTGTCGCTTACCCATCGACGCGGAGAGATAGAGAGCGAACGCAGCGTCCCCCCCGTCCACACCGCCCTGCCAGTCACCAGGCCGGCCCCCTGACGGATGGCCTGAGGCCCCCCCCCCAGAAGCCCCTGTGCGTGCACCGGCGTGCGGAGACATACATCACGGAGCGACGCCCCTATTAATAACACCGGGGCTATTGGACACGCCTCCTTAATGTATGGCCGCCGGCCCTCCATCTGGGAGGGGGTAAACGTTGGCTGCGCCGCGGCCCCAGCCGTTGGCGGTGAGTCATCGCCAGGCCGGGCCAGCCGAGCCCAGAGCTCCAGAAGCGGCGGATCGGTCCATCTGGACCGATCGGCCAGCGCCACCAGCTGAGGCACCAGTCGGGCTGAATAGGAAGTCTGTTTTTCTTTTTTAATACATATCTATATTCTGCGAAAGGAACCCTGGTGTTATTTTTCGGTCTGTTTTCTGATTTGTTTGTTTTTTTATCTTGTCACGTGTTGCCGTTGTTTTTTGAGAAGAAGAGATTGTGTTCTTTGTGGTCAAGGGGAGGGAGCAGAATGATCAGAAAGCCCTCTTCACCTGGCACGCCAGAGTCTACTTACCGGCACGACTTGACGAATGGAAAGTCAGGCCTGTGCAATGATTTAGCAGCCATTAAAGATGTTAATAAATGAGGACAGGCCTGAGGGGATGAGAGGGAAAGGGCACAGGAGGAATGGTTCTAATGACGCCCACACGAGGCCGATCCATCAGCGTTTAGGCAGATCTAAATCAGGACAATTGTATCAAGATTGCTGCGCGTTGTTGATGTGTGTGTGTGTGTGTGTGTGTGTGTGTGTGTGTGTTTGCATGTCTGTTTGTGAGTGTATGTTGTATGCCTGCACACCTGTGTGTCTTTGTGCATATGTGCAACTGTGTGTGTGTTAGTGTGTCAGCGTGCACGTGTGTGTGTGTTTGTGTGCACATGGATGTGTGTGTGTTTTTGTTTGTGCACACGTGTGTGTGTCTGTGTGCACACGTGTGTGTGTGTGTGTCTGTGTGCACACGTGTGTTTGTGTGCACGTGTGTGTGTGTGTCTTTGCATGTGTGTCTGCATTGGTGAGCGTGTATGTGTGTGTGTGCATGGCTGAATTTGCGTTTGCAACGCAATTTGCAACGAGTGCCGCAGGTACAACACACAAACACACACGCAGGGGTCATCCACTTAATGATTGGGTGCACCGCCTTGTCCGGGAGTGCCACGGACGGACGCGTTTTCAGGAAGGCGACTCAGTTCTTTAGGAAAGAGTGTTAAACCCATTTCATGCACTTCACATGCGAAAGGGCTTTGTGTAAGCAAAGCATTGAGCACTTTTTCAAACAGTTAGACCGCAAAGTCGGCAGGTAGGCAGAAGAAAGGGGATTGTTCGACTGCAGGTACGGGGGTTAGACAAGCCTTTTTATTCCGTCAAACACAATGTGCAAACGCAGCCGACGGAACAGAAAGGGATTCCGCGGCTCCAAGGCCGAGGAGCTGGTGAGACGGCGCGCGTCGCAACACGGCAGAAGATCTTTCTTTTCACCCGCTGCTGATCGTTAGAGTTCATAGAAGTTGCAGACTCAGACTCCCCTTTGTTGGTTTGTTTGTTTGTTGGGGGGTGGTGGGTGCATTCGTTCTCTCAAGCCAGGCTGACACTATTAATAGTCAAAAATAAATGTTTTCGAAAAGAAAGGGCATATTCTGGGGTTGATTTAATGGATTTGGGAACACAATACAACGTCCGACTGTCAATTAACTCCTGGTTCCCGCCGCCGGGAGCTGACCTCCCTCCCCGCCCACTCTGGCCGTCCCTGTGTCTGTACTGCGGCCGTCTCGTTCTCTGCTGTTTACCTTCTCTGAGTGTTATTATTATTTGGAAGACAATTCTCGATGGCTCGCCTCTTTGTGTTTTGTGTTTTTTTATGTTTGTTTCTTTAATCTCGTGTGATAAAGGTTGAGGGAAGATAGAAACACCGGGAGTGCGACTGGATCCGTTGGATGGGGAAAGGTTATACTGTCTCACCTCTCCCACCCCCCACCTCCTCCTATTCTTCTTCTACTCCCATTTATTATGTACAGTATTATGATCTGGAGCCAGGGCCCGGGGTAACGGGGAGAGGTTTTCTTCGGTACTCCATTCCAACCTCTGAAAAATATATGAGCAGAGATTTACGCATTGGATAGCAGCCGCTGTCACCAGTGGTACAGTCACCGGCCCTACCTGTTCCAAGGTAGTCGCCTGAAACCAGTACGCTCCAATCTCTTTTATATACTGTCATCACTTTACAGGGCGGAACAAAATCTGAAACAAAAATCATCATTAATTAATCGTGACTAAAAGCGAGAGGAGAGTTGAGCAACCCTAAACCCAACCCCACAATTGTGTTACAAGATGAGTAAAAGAAAAACATGAAAAGTGTATTTGATTGGCTCGTTGGGAACTGGCGACGCTTGGCCTTTCCGTGGCCGTCCGGTGCCCGGCGGGGGTCGAAATATGGGCTGATCTCCGGGAGATCGAGTAAAACAGGGTTTCACATTGAAACGTCCTAGTCAGCGGATCTTGATGTACTGAAGCTGTGCATGTATGATATTGTTTGGTGCATTTGTGTTTCTTTTTCTAACAGGGAGTTAATAAAAATTAATTCACTGAGATCGCTCTCTGGTTCTGCCTCTGATTAAATGGTTTTTTTTCTCCGACTACTGTAGCTGTAGGAGGCGTTTGCCGCTAATGTCGCCTACTGCAGAATGTTGAGGGACACAATTTCTCAATTAAAAGTTTCAATGGCTGATTTTATGCATTCTATTAGGGATGTTAGGGAAAATCCGGAATATATTGGATACAGTGAGTAATCCCATAATATGGCTTTTCCTTAAACAGTATTAAAAAATGATGTGCTGTGAATGTTGACCTAAAATCCAGCCTTCATGAATACTGCCTTCATTACACCCAGAGCCTTTGGAAGACTCAGTTGACAAAAACAACAAACTATTTTTTTTCTGAGTCCCAAAGGGGCTCTTTGCTTTTCTTCGAGGCCTCTCGGCAGCTAACTGTGTCTTCCCAGTGAATATATTTCCCCCTGAAGTTCAGACACTTCCCTCTAAATCCACACCCCACCATAGGAAGCTGCTGCGTGTGAAGTATTGACCGGCCCAGTGTTGCAAGGCTGCTTTTAAGATAATAAGAAGGAACCCTGCGAGAGGATCGATGTGAGGGGAAGCGAGGAAAATAGAGGTTTCTCTCCACACACCACAGATCATCCGTAATGAGTCGGCCTGTCGATACTCGGCACGACAGCACCTCACATGCTATCGATTATCTACATCAAAACAAACAGGAGCCGCACGCGCCAAGCTTACAACCTGGGTGATCAAGAGGAAAGGATGTTCCACCTCTGCGTTTTGCATGTTTTCACACGTTTTTGCGGGTAAACGAATAGCTACCCGGGAACTATAGAATAGGCTACATACACGCATTGAAATCCACCTTGTAATGTTTCATACATGAAGTTAGACGCTGCTGTCGCATAACATATCTACCAGTCAACACCGCCCCCTGCTGTCAGTACGGGGGGCAACCGACCAATGCATGCTGGTATGAGAGAAGGCATCAGTGCGTCATGCGTAGGGCCCATCGTGACGTGTGTTGATCATTCTGATCGCATTATCTTCATTATAAACGCAGTGAAAACCTTTTTTAATTGATTGAATGTGTTGGCTTATTATGTTGTTATATTAAAAGTGTATAGTGTATTGTATTAACATTGTTTCAGCATAGTATATGGCTTTAAGTGTTTTACATAAAGTGTGTGTAAAAAACAACAACAACAAAGCAAAACCAGCATATGATTTTGGGGTTAAACCTCGGACAAAAATAAGAATAAAACCCACAATGTCCCGCCAGTGCGACAGGCGGCGCTGTCACTCAGCGGACCTCCAGTCCAACAGGCGGCGCTGTCACTCAGCCAACCTCCAATGCGACAGGCGGCGCTGTTACTCAGCGGACGTCTTTCCCAAAACACCCAAAGAAGAAGACCGAGGAAGCAGCTCTGCCCACCACGACACACATGTACACATCGTACACATCCTATCAGACATGAAGGCTTCGAGGAGAAAAGACCCCTCTAACGGGGGGCCGCAGGCCGAAACACCCACCGAACATGACGCGGATGAAGAGGCAGAAGACTTCTGCCCCGGATACAAGGACGTGGACGCGTTCACCAAAGTAGGTGACCCGTGTTGGACTCCCTGGTCCGGGAAAACGTGGACCTCCGGGCTCCCTGTCCGACCACCAACACCACTGCCACGGCGTCAGGCCTCTTTTAACAGGAGCCTGCATGTGATCTGTAGTAAATATAACGTCCATGCAGATGAATTCAATACACGTATGAGTGGATGTCATGTTTGATGATACCTGTAAGGAAAAAAAAAGTCAACTTATACTAACGTTGCAAAGTGCATAAACATTGAAACCGAATTGGAGGGTTAGGGTTAGACGGGTGAGGGTAAGGGTCTAGATGACTGTCAGAGCTAACTCCTACTCTTTTCCCTGCAGTATGCATTGGGTTCAGTGTTGTCAGCCACGAAGGCTTCCGCTTCCTTGCCTCAAACCGGAGATGACTTCGACTACTATCGCAGCTTCCCAGGGTTCAGAGAGTTCTGTGAGACCCAAGGAGACCGCCTCCTGCACTGGTGAGAATCCTGCTCTCTCTCTTCGCGTGTCAGCCAGGTCGTTTCTGAGGAGAATGACTACTAAACGTCTTGTGTGCGTCTTTATCATCTCGCCCCCCCCCCCCATTAGCATGAGCAACATCATGCAACACCATGGCTGCAGATCGCACATACGGGACAACAACAAGCTCACAGGTCTGGAAGATAAGTTTGACCTGCTCGTGGACTCCAACGATGTCATCCTGGAGAAAGTGGTATGTTCGTTGTGTAGTTTGCTGTTAGTTCTGTGTTTTGTTTCCAGTGCATTCCAAATGGGTCAATATCCGACCACAACGAGTTGGTTTGGTTTCCAGGGCATTCTGCTGGATGAGGCGGACGGGGTGAACCGCAGCCAGAAACCTGTCATGCCCGTGGGGTACCAGCCTCCCAAGATCGTGGTTTCCAGCTGGAACAGAAAGGTTGGCTTCTTCCAGAGTCCTCTCATTCAAACGCACAAGGCTGGCACCCTTTTTTAATTTTGTTGCTTGTGTGTTATAAGAATATTACATTTATCCTGAGTTCATGTTTTTAATAATTATCATATGATCTAGTTTCGTACGACTCTATTGGCTCCAACTCTTGGAACCCAGGCCTGCCTTTTTAAAACGGCTGACGGTCAGTCGGTTCGGACCAGTTGATTCCAGTTCAGTTGAGGATAGGAGGTGACCTCTCTGCTTCCAGGGGGCGGACTCCCGGGGTTCCGAGACGTTCCGTCTGCTCCAGGCCCGGAACATCACCCGGCCGCAGATGAAGTTCAAAGAGAAAGTGGACAACAGCAACATTCCCTTCGTTCCCAAGATCTTCATCAAGCCCAACGCCACCAAACCTCTTCCATCCTGTAAGTGTTCCTACTGCTGGGATATGACTGAGGATTGTGGAAGTATGCTGAGTGAACAACACCAGCACAGAGCCTGTCCCCGCTTAGGACTCCATCCCACGACCTGGGGATGGATCCTTACCGCATTCCACAAAAACATCAGGACACATGTTGCGTTGGTATTTCATATATATATATATATATATATATATAGATTCGCCAATTTGCTAAGCAGGAACACTGCATCTTTTGTACAACTTTGAACAAAGTTGGCCTTGGCCCGGTCGTTTCCTTAATTGTGAGCGGATTCTAGTGAACAGGCAGGGTTTTATACTTCTCTTTATGAAGTGACGAGTCGAGTACGACCAACTCTGTCTCCAGTGGAATCTCACAGCGAAGATGCTCCTTGATTCATGGGTCGGCTTAGCTCAGGAGGTAGAGCAGTTGTCTTGTAACTGAAAGGTTGCTAGTTCGATCCTCAGCTCCTCCTAGCAGAGTGATGATGTGTCCCTGAGCAAGACACTTAACCCTAACTGCTCCTGACGAGCTGGCTGTCGCCTTGCATGGTTGACTCTGCCGTCGGTGTGTCAATGTGTGTATTAACCGATGTAAGTCACTTTGGATAAAAGCGTCTTCTAAATGCCCTAATTGTAATTGTGATTCAGTCTAGCAAACTCAGGATTCTCAATAACAGTTTGTCACAGTCCTATTTGTAAAATACTAATGTTAGATAGGGGTAATGAACTAATTAAGATTAATTAAGACTAATTAATGTTCATTATTATCATGTTACTGTATAACTAACCACCAGGTGGTCTGTTTCGGACCTGAAGGCAGCTCTACAGTAAAGGAATGACTTTGTGTTCTGGTTCACGAAAGAGAGTAAATAAATGTGTGATGATTATTCTCCTCATCATCAGAATGCAGCGGTTTCCCCCTGGTCCACATTTGCAGTAGATGATAGTCCGTAGTCCAATGACTTTATGCATTCTATTAGGGATGTGAGAGAAAATCCAGAATATATTGGATACAGTGAGTAATCCCATAATATGGCTTTTCCTTAAACAGTATTAAAAAATGATGTGCTGTGAATGTTTACCTAAAATCCAGCCTCCATGAATACTGCCTTCATTACACCCAGAGCCTTTGGAAGACTTAGTTGACAAAAACAACAAACTATTTCCATATCCCATATATCTTTGGTTTTCTGTAAATATGTGGAGAATATCTGGAGTGTAAATAAATGACTCATCATCATCCTCCACATGCCGAGGTTTCCCCAACGTTCATATGTAGCTGACAGTCCTCCTCCCGCCCAGACGCCCCCCTACCAGGTCAGCGTATTGACCTCGGCTCTGCTCTCCCCTCCTCCGTCCGCAGACTTCACCAACAAGCAGATCCGTAAGGAGCGTCCCGAGGACCTGGACGTCCCCGCCGCGCTGGCCGACTTCATCCACCAGCAGCGGACCCAGGAGCACGTGGAGGACATGTAAGACCGGCGTCTCACACAGCAGTGATCACCGGGAGGCTGCTAGTTCGATCCCCCGGAGTGTGGAGGTGTCCCCGAGCAGGACGCCTCACCCTAGCTGCTCCCGACGAGCTGGCTGTCGCCCTGCGTGGCTGACGCCTTCGTCGGTGTGTGAATGTGTGTATGAAGGGGTGAATGTAGTAGGCGATATTGTAAAACGCTTTGGGTGGCCACTGGTTAGAAGAAGCGCTATATAAATGCATTCCATTTACCATAAAGGGTCGGTGCCTCGCCACATCACAGCGTAATGACGTAGTCATCATGAAATCATTCGAAGTTGTCATTGTTGGGTTTGAATGATTCCCAGGGCTTCTCAAATTAAACGTGGCAAACAAACGTTCTATTAGCCTAGGATACGGTGTGTTGACGTTGGTTATAGGATTTCTTTTTGTCTTTGAGTATTCTCAATATGGCGGTGTGTTGTTGACAAAAAATCCCATGATTCATTCTGATAATCTGAAGCACTATATCTTATGACTTTATTTTTGTAATGCGGCTTTCCAAGATGTATATACTGAGGTGTAATAATCATGTATGTTAATTATAAATCAATGTATAATATAATTGATACGTTTTTATTTGTCGTTCATATTCATGTATTATAATAATTTTGTGATATTGCTTTGTGTAGGTTTGCGCACCCATACCAACATGAACTTGACCATCTGACGGTTCCAGAAAGACTGCTCTCAAAGACGGAACCTCAGGTGCTTACACAATCTCCCTAACCAGTCCACCCATATGATGCCCCCGTCTACCTCCCTGTCAACCTGCCAATGCTCCCGGCTTCAAATGCCAGAGACATTATCTCGGTACAGCGTGGTCTAGTGGTTGCTGTGCGCTCTGCCTCTCAGTTGAACGGTTCTGGGTTTGAATCCCAAAGCCCGCCACTGAGGTAGGCGTCCTTGAGAAATGCGCCAAACCTTTCACCTGCTCACAAATGACGATGATGTGATGTAAATATAGATAGTGATGTGGTACATCTAAAGTGGTATCATCCCCCTAGAAAGTGCGTACCATTGCTTATTTCTTTCTTCTTCTTCTGTGGTGTCCAGATGTTCAGGCCCATGGAGGAGACCAAGTGCTCTTTCATCGACACCCTGGAGGAGCTGGTGGCGCTGAACGAGACGCTGTGCAAAGTGTCGGAGTTTGCCGTGGACTTGGAGGTACGCGTCCAGAGGGTCTAGCGTTCGGCAGCCCGTCCTTCAGACCGCACTTCAATCGATATGTCTCAAGGATCTCGAATGAGACTCGTTCATTAATACGGCACTCTTCAAACACAAAAGCCTTTCAGAGAGAGTCAGGAAGGAATTATTCTTCATATTCTAAGGACACGATAAAAAAAAATAATTACAGGAGTTATAAATAATAAAAGTAGAGGAACACATGCGCCTGTGCAGACAAAGTTTTGACAAAGTTTTGAGATACGTCCATCGTCCAGTCCAGACTGGGAATGCTGCGGTCGGTGTTTGGGCCCTGATTTAAATAGACTCCGTCACCTCAGACGAGGAGCCCCTCCAGTCGCTGACGGCGGCGTGGAGCTCCACACGCCCGCCGCCGTCGCCCACACCCTGTCTCCCTGTGCCCCCGTCCAGCACCACTCCTACAGGAGCTTCCTGGGCCTCACCTGCCTGATGCAGATCTCCACCCGGGAGCAGGACTACATCATCGACAGCCTGGAGCTCCGCGGGGAGCTGTACCTGCTCAACGAGGTGTTCACCGACCCCGACATCGTCAAGGTGAGCGCCCTTCGTTCCCCGCACGGAAACGGTGTCCTCGTTCAGGTCCCGAGAGGCTCACTGAATGTCCTCGTTCAGATCCCGAGAGGCTCACTGAATGTCCGAATTGCGAAACGATGAACGAATTTAAAATAACTAAAGGTACATCAAGGTTCCCGTGCTATGAATGTAGTCTGGTTCTAACGTCTACCCGTCGCCATGTCATCACCGCAAGACATGGCGCACACAAACATGACACACACAAACATGACGCACACAAACATGACACACAAACATGACACGCACAAATATGACACGCACAAACATGACACCCACAAACACGGCACACACAAACACGACACACAAACATGACACACACAAACATGACACACACAAACACGACACACACAAACATGACACACACAAACACGACACACACACCGATACGAAAACGCAGCCATGCTGATCATTTCAACGTCCCGAATGGATTTGTGGTTCAGAGCAACCGAAACAATCCTACCCCCTGACGAATCTCCCAACCCTCCAGCCGTTGCTCTGTTGTCCTGACCACAAGCTGCCCCCCCCCCCGATCCCCTCTGAAGCTCCAGACCAGCCCCCTCATGACCCCCTGTGCGTCCCCCCTGCCAGGTGTTCCACGGCGCGGACTCGGACATCGAGTGGCTGCAGAAGGACCTGGGGCTGTACGTGGTGAACATGTTCGACACGCACCAGGCCAGCCGCGCCCTGCAGCACGCACGCCACTCCCTGGACCACCTGCTCCAGCAGCTCTGCCACGTCAAGTCGGACAAGCGCTTCCAGCTGGCCGACTGGAGGATCCGGTAGGGGGGACCTCGCTCTCGCTCCTTAGGTTGTGTGTCTGTGTCCCGGGTCTGGGGGGGGAGGAGGAGCAGAAATAGGACTTTAAGGCTGGCAACGACACTGCAGAGTCCTGTGTGTTGTTGTGTGTGGAACTGGGGAACTGGGCATTAACAGGGTGACCAAAACAAACTAGTTGTGTGTGTGTGTGTGTGTGTGTGTGTGTGTGTGTGTGTGTGTGTGTGTGTGTGTGTGTGTGTGTGTGTGTGTGTGTGTGTGTGTGTGTGTGTGTGTGTGTGTGTGTGTGTGTGTGTGTGTGTGTGTGTGTGTGTCCCCTTCTGTGGAAATGACATAACGACACCTTAAACTATGCTAATGAATACCCTTGTTTGACACGTCTCTGTGTGTGTGTGTGTGTGCAGGCCTCTGCCCGAGGAGATGTTTGAGTATGCGCGGGCAGACACCCACTACCTGCTCTATATCTACGACCGCCTGAGGGGGGAGCTGTTGGACTTCAACCACGGCCAGCCGGCCCTGCTGCAGAGCGTCTGGCACAAGAGCAAAGACATCTCCCTCAAGGTGAGTCCCAGTCCAAAGACGTCTCCCGCCCAGCGCTGTGTCTGCAGTCTCCCGGTAGGCCTGCTTCACTGAGGTGCTTGGCCAGTACCCCCCCTTTACTGACGCATGGATAAATCATCCTAAATCTAAATCTGGACAAATGACTGAGGAGTAGGATGCTAATGACCTCTTGTAATTGTCTTCCAGCGGCGTTTAACATTCAATTAGACCTTTTAATACGCGTCGCCTTATCTACATGTGCCGGCTCCACGTCAGCGTTTTAATCTAATGGTTCCCTGCGTACGTTTGTATGCGTCTTTTACTCAAATCTGCTCTCTTATCCTTCCACTCCCCCCCACCCGCTCTGCCACCCAGAAATACAGCAAGCCCATCTTCACGGAGGAGTCGTACCAGGACCTCCAGAAGAGGCAGAAGAGGGCCTTCAACACCCAGCAGCTGTCTGCCTTCAGGCTGCTGTTCGCCTGGAGGGACAAGCTCGGCCGCCAGGAGGACGAGAGCACCGGGTAGGACGCCGCCGCCGCCTAATGACGCCACCGTAGTGATCGGCCGATGTTTGCGTTGCTTTACGTGTATCGCCATCGGCCGATTTTCATTCAGTTTTTTGCCCGGCACGATTTACAGACGGTTCAGTGAATGTTTTTAAACTGAGACTTGTAACATTTGTTATCATCATTGTGTTATTTTCATGACATAAATTGAGCGAGCAAAACCGGTATCGGCTGCAAATATCGGCGCAAGAAAATCGTCGGCTAGGGCTGAAAAATCCATATCGATTGATCCCTACACCAATCCTCCTCCATCTTTACACCAACACCTCCACCATCTTTACACCAACACCTCCACCGTAGCTTATGGGGCTCAGGTACACATTCTTGGGGATAAGGCTGGGGTCATCTACCCAGTACAGACACCAGCATAGTAGTGAAGCACACTAAGACTTAGGCAGCAAAGGACGTCTGTGTCTACAATACAACAATACAAACGACCTGCAGGGCATGCCACTCAGGTTGGGGGCGCCTTTATGTCAACCAACCTCAAACTCTTTGGTGCACAGTTCATAGTAATAACCTGACTGTTTCTTTGCTGACCTACCAGTTTAACTTGACATGGTATGCCTTAGAACAGGGATGGGCAACTTTCATGATAAAGAGGGCCACATTTTTCATCATAACCATCGGAGGGCCACATGACTGCACACTTCAACTAAACGTGAGCTGAGAGAAGCTACACAATTTTGAATTTGGTAGATATGATTTCCTGTATTCTGGTGCATTTTGGGGATGGCCACTACCTAAAAAATCATCCAGAATCATAACCTATGTACGGTATGTTAATTGAACCAACATACATTCATTTCATGTTTTCCATGCTCAAACAGCCACATGAATGGTCAGTATTTTTATCAGTGCAAAGGGCTCACATACATCATCATTCAATGAAGTCAAAAAACTGAAAAACAGTGGCCCAACATTAAGTGCAACAACTCAATGAACTCAAACCCAACAAGCAGTTGTAGTAGTTGTAGTGGCGACTTAAGTGGATATCTTTAATGACTGATATCACTTCTAAGCAAACTAGACGCATGGGTTTGCCTTCGAATTCTATGAATTCTTCTCATCTTTCTTGACCGAGTTTTCTGTAACTCGATCAATTATTATTATTCTTTTTTTTTTTTTTTTTTTTATTATGTGCGGGCCTGACTGAGTGAGGATCCGGGCCGCACTGTGTGAGGATGCGGGCCGCATGCGGGCCGCATCCTCCAGTTGCCGCCAGTTGCCCATCCCTGCCTTAGAATAACAGAACACTAGAACAGCTCAACCCCCCCCCCCCGGGTGCCAGTGATCCTGCGTCTCTCTAGTGCCGTTGAGCGGTCCTTCAGTCAGCCGCTCTGGGCCCCCGCCGCCCCACTAATGACGGCCTAATGGTGTGTGTGTGTGTGTGTGTGTGTGTGTGTGTGTGTGTGTGTGTGTGTGTGTGTGTGTGTGTGTGTGTGTGTGTGTGTGTGTGTGTGTGTGTGTGTGTGTGTGTGTGTGTGTGTGTGTGTGTGTGCACCTGAACAATGTATGATGGAGAGGCGGTAAAGACGGTGATCTCGGGGTGCTCTCCCAGCCCGCTGGCTGAGAGGGGCGCTGTCGAGGCATGCGGTCCGTTCTCCTTCGGCCCCCCGCTGACCCCCATCAGCAGGGCGGCGCTTTGAGGCGCGACCCCCCCCCCCCCCAGGTCGGCGGGGGACCTCCGTAACCCCCCGACGGGTTCATTCTCAAATGCACCTTCTCCCCCCTCTTTCAGATACGTGCTGCCCAACCACATGATGATCAAGATCGCCGAGCAGCTGCCAAAGTACGTTCACTGTGTGTGTGTGTGTGTGTGTGTGTGTGTGTGTGTGTGTGTGTGTGTGTGTGTGTGTGTGTGTGTGTGTGTGTGTGTGTGTGTGTGTGTGTGTGTGTGTGTGTGTGTGTGTGTAACCCACTACTGTAATGTGGAATTCCTAGAACTGAGCGTCCTTTCCTGCAAGGATGAAACCTTTTCTGGGGTCCCCCCTGTTCCTAACGGCTGTCCCCCCCCCCCCCCCCCCCTCTCTGTGGGCTTCAGGGAGCCCCAGGGCATCATCGCCTGCTGCAACCCCGTGCCGCCCCTGGTGCGGCAGCAGGTGATCGAGCTCCACCTCCTGGTGCAGCAGGCTCGCGAGATGCCCCTCCTCAAGGTGAGCCCGGGACGGTGGGATGTGTCCGGACCACCACCCCCCCGTCCACCTGGCACCACCACCCCCCCTGTCCACCCGGCACCACCACCACCCCCCTGTCCACCCGGCACCACCACCACCCCCCTGTCCACCCGGCACCACCACCCCCCCGTCCACCCGGCACCACCACCCCCCCTGTCCACCCGGCACCACCACCCCCCTGTCCACCCGGCACCACCACCCCCCCGTCCACCCGGCACCACCACCCCCCCCCTGTCCACCCGGCACCACCACCACCCCCCTGTCCACCCGGCACCACCACCCCCCCTGTCCACCCGGCACCACCACCCCCCCCTGTCCACCCGGCACCACCACCACCCCCCCGTTGTCCACCCGGCACCACCACCCCCCCGTCCACCTGGCATCACCACCCCCCCCTGTCCACCCGGCACCACCACCACCCCCCTGTCCACCCGGCACCACCCACGCTCAGAATGTTTGTGAAGAACAGTTTGTGATTTCTTTGTCTCCACCCCAGGCGGAGATTGTGGCACAGACAAAGAAAGGCTTCACCCCGATTAAGAAGGTGGGTGTCTAACGGGAGACCTGGGGGCGGGACGCTTTGGGAGCGGGACGGAGCGGGGGGCCTGGTAGACTAAACGTCCCCTTACTGTGTTCCCAGGCGGACGGCTCCCTGTTCGGCCCCCACGACACCTCCAGGACGGCCGAGGCCGATGGCTCGCTGTGCTTACCCCACGGTAGGTCTCTGTGAGGACATGGGCTGTGTTCCAATGTCCATACTATGCGCTCTCGCTATATTTAGTTTGAGTACGTACGACTGAAAGGACCTGGATGCTGTATCAAAACGGTCAAACAGCGAAGTGTGGACCGGTGTACACAGTGATTTTTAGGTTTTATAGCTGCTAGGCGTAAAGAGTTCACCGTTCAAAGCGGGATGTTTTCGGCGGGTGACGAGCCGTGGCGGCAGTCGCGATCGTAATTTCCGGTCCGTGCACCACGGAGTATTCGAATTGGAACAACACCGACATCTGAAAATCTGTGCACTTAGTGAGTGTGGATAGTGTACCACGTTTAAGTGTACTCATGGAAGGATGGATATAGGAACACAGCACATGAGTCTGTATCGACGTATGAACAACATATGAAGAGGGTAGGAGCTGCATCGATCACACCATCGATGTGAAGAGGGTGAATGAAAGCGCGCTGATGGGTGTGAAAACACCCATCAGGTGCGAAAACACCCATCAGCCGGTGCTCGGATTTCAAGTGTGGTCATCGAAAACATCGGGATCATTGCATGTAATCAATGGGATCAATTAGCCTCATTTTCGGTTGGGAATGCCATTCCCATTATCCAGCGACGGAGTCTCCGTGGTCATCATCTGGTCCCGCTCTGGGTGGGAGGGATGAACGAGTGAGGGCAAAGAACTGCAGCAGGGTGAACGAGTGAGGGGAAAGAACTGCAGCAGGATGAACGAGTGAGGTGGAAAGTACTGCAGCAGGATGAACGAGTGAGGGGAAAGTACTGCAGCAGGATGAACGAGTGAGGGGAAAGTACTGTAGCGGGATGAACGAGTGAGGGCAAAGTACTGCAGCAGGATGAACGAGTGAGGGGAAAGTACTGCAGCGGGATGAACGAGTGAAGGAAAGTACTGCAGAAGGGTGAACGAGTGAAGGAAAGTACTGCAGCTGGCTGAACGAGTGAAGGAAAGTACTGCAGCAGGGTGAACGAGTGAAGGAAAGAACTGCAGCAGGGTGAACGAGTGAGGGGAAAGTACTGCAGCAGGGTGAACGAGTGAAGGAAAGAACTGCAGCAGGGTGTACGAGTGAGGGGAAAGTACTGCAGCAGGATGAACGAGTGAGGGGAAAGTACTGCAGCAGGGTGAACGAGTGAAGGAAAGTACTGCAGCAGGGTGAACGAGTGAAGGAAAGAACTGCAGCAGGGTGAACGAGTGAGGGGGAAAGTACTGCAGCAGGGTGAACGAGTGAAGGAAAGAACTGCAGCAGGGTGAACGAGTGAAGGAAAGAACTGCAGCAGGGTGAACGAGTGAGGGGAAAGTACTGCAGCAGGGTGAACGAGTGAGGGGAAAGTACTGCAGCAGGGTGAACGAGTGAAGGAAAGAACTGCAGCAGGATGAACGAGTGAGGGGAAAGTACTGCAGCAGGGTGAACGAGTGAAGGAAAGAACTGCAGCAGGGTGAACGAGTGAAGGAAAGAACTGCAGCAGGGTGAACGAGTGAGGGGAAAGTACTGCAGCAGGGTAAACGAGTGAGGGGAAAGTACTGCAGCAGGATGAACGAGTGAGGGGAAAGTACTGCAGCAGGGTGAACGAGTGAAGGAAAGAACTGCAGCAGGGTGAACGAGTGAGGGGAAAGTACTGCAGCAGGGTGAACGAGTGAGGGCAAAGAACACAAAACGGCGGACAATTGATTTGTACACAATGTTTTCTGACGGTTTCGGTGACGCGGTACGCTTACTAACCGTCCGTCGTGGTGCTTTGTAGAGTCGTCGTCCTCCGACGAGCTGCCCGAGAAGAAGCAGGGCACGCTGTTCTCAGAACCAGAACCGGAGACGGACATGGAGACCCAGTACGACAGCAGTCTGGTCGCTCGCGCCACCGTCACCATTTTCGAGGTAAGGCGCCCGGATTCAAATTATTAGAATCGTCTAAGTGAAGTTCACAGGCATTCCACTAGGAGGAGCTCAACAGATTTTGTACTCCCCAGAGTTAAGATTAATTTGGGCAAAGATTATTTGATTTATGCTGGCACTACACTTCGGAACGGGTTACCTGGTACATTCAAGTCAGTCAGAAACATAGGCCATTTTAAAAAGGCTTTGGAACAATGGCTAAGATGCCAATCTTAGGTGTGTCTTAATTATGATCGTTGTTATGTGTGCGACTTGTATGTAGTTGTGTAAACAGGGACCACAATGGAAATAAACCCTCTGTGTTTATGGAGTCATTCCTGACTATTTATGTATTTTAATGCATGACACAGAGTACTGTTCATATTTTATGGTCAAATAAAATCAATCAATCAATCACGTTTCAGTTAGGGCTGTCAAGCGATTAATATATTTATTCACGATTAATCGCAAATCTTTTTTCTATGCTAAATATCCCTTGATTTCTTTGTCCCATTAATTGTTCTAATTTGAATGCTCTTAACATGGAGAAGTGCATCGGCTTGCCTTGTGCAAATGTTTTTTTATTGACTGATAAAAACAGGACGATACAAAAAAAAAAGCCTATAATGCAATTAAACGATGAACATACAAACATACTGCCTTGAACATAGCAGTCAGGCTACTGCTTCTTTGTTTTGAGCCCAAAAAATAAATAAAAAAGTATTATTTTTTTTAAATATGAATTTGCGTTAATCGCGCATGAAAAAATTAACACCGTTAAAATTGGATTGCGTTAACGCCGTTAATAACGCGTTTAACTGACGGCCCTAGTTTCAGTGTTTGTTGGGTGCAGCGGTTCCCCGACTAGGGAGGCCGTGGCCGCAGGCGGAGAACGTGTGCTCTACTTAACTCCAGCGGCATGGCGCAGCGGTGCGATTGGACTGATTACGTCCAGCGTCGCCTCTCGGGAGGAGATGTGAGATCGTCGGCGAGGGCAGCCCGCCTGCTGATTGGTCTGGAGGGAGAGCCGGCAGACTCTTGACCCTCCCTGATTTCGGTCGTCTGCTTGAGCGTTGTTATCTTTACAAAGTGTGCCTCTCTGTATTTATTTATTCATAGGACCTGGCGCCCGGGAGCGCGGCGCTAAGCGTGGCCAAACAGAAGGCCGGACGCATCATCGAGGCGTTCCAGAACCCCTTCAGAATGGTGGGCGGGGAGCGAGCGCTTCTACCGTGCTGTGCCGTCGTTATGACGTCTGGGTCGACAATTAAATGCTTTTTTCTGTTGCGTTTTAGTACCTGCCCTCGCTGGATGTGCACGTCAACAAAGCCGCCAAGCTGGACCCCTCCTCAAAGGTCTACGAGGTAAACCGCCATCTTCTGTTCATCCCTCGCTAAATCAGGTCACGCTGTCTCCTACGGAGTCGTTTGGGAGATGGCAAAAGAGACATGCCGTAATCATGACGTACGTTTAATTAATTAATTAAGGAGTAGGAAGGGATGTTATCTCGACCAACCATCGTCCTCAAGAAGATGATCGTCGCGAAACAAACATGAACCCTAACCCTAACCCCCCCCCCCCCCCCCCCCCCCTCCAGATCAGCCAGAGGTGGAAGCTGCAGAGCATGGAGCAGCAGCAGAAGGAGCAGGAGGCCAAGCGGACGGCCCGGGAGAAGACCAAGGAGAAGGCCCGGAAGGCCGCCGGTAAGGACCGCCGGCGACGCTCCCGTGTCCGAGACCCCCGCTGGGTCAGAGGTGTCTGTGGCTCACCACTCTCTCCTCCTCTTCCTCTCCCAGGGGAAAGGAAGAAGGCCAAACTGGACTACCAGCAGTCCCTGAAGGACGTGGCCACCGTCCGCCAGCAAGTCGCCGTGAGTCTCTCCCTCTCTCTCTCTGTCTCTCTCGCTCTCGCTCTCCTTCTCTCTGCCTCGCTCTCGCTCTCTCGCTCTCTCGCTCTCTCGCTCTCCTTCTCTCTGCCTCTCTCTCCATCTCTCGCTCTCGCTCGCTCTCCTTCTCTCTCTCTCGCTCTCCTTCTCTCTGCCTCTCTCTCCATCTCTCGCTCTCGCTCGCTCTCCTTCTCTCTCTCTCACTCTCCTTCTCTGTCTCTCTCTCCTTCTCTCTGTCTCTCTCTCCTTCTCTCTCTGTCTCTGTCTCTCCTTCTCTCTGTCCCTATCCTCTCTGTCTCTGTATGTCTCTGTCGCTCTCCTTCTCTCTGTCCCTATCCGCTCTCGCTCTCGCTCTCTTATCTCTCTCCAGTCATCCAGTCGGTTGTTGATTAAGTGGACCTTAATGACCCATCATCACACCTTATAACGATAGACCCTAACCTGAAGCTCTCTAGAGCCCCTTTTCCACTGACAGATCCGGCTCAACTCTCTACGACTTAGCGTGGCACGACTCGGTTTGGCTCCGGGCACGTCGTGTTCCCATCTAGAAAGTACTTCTTCAACGTGGGCGGGTCGTCATAGCACACATGCACGATGCTGCGATGCATACACGACCACGCGGCACATAAACAGACAGGGCTACACACAGGAGCGTCTCCACCTCCGTCACGGCCCACGGCGTGTTCTTCCCGCGCTGATCCTGCCATCAATCACTGTTGTTGACTGATCGCTGATGCTAGTATTTAAAGATGTCGGGTGTCTGGCTTGAACGTCGCGCTCATCAATATTCGTCCAGTGGCTTCACTCTGGCCAATCAGTGGCCAACAGCCTGTTTACGTCACGCGAAAGTATCTGATCAGCAAATAAAGGCGGTACTGTTGGTGTAAAAGGGGCATGAGGGAGGGGGGGGGGGGGGGGGGGGGGGGGGGGGGAGACGGCCCTAATCCAAGAGGAAACCGGTTTATTGGCAGTGGTCCAAGAAGTGCAGATTGGGCAGGCATAAAATGGCAGCAGTACATTTTTATCGTGGTATGGTTTTTGTTTTAATCTTGCGTCTACGTTGACGGGCCTAAAAGTTATATTCAACCGTTTTGAATTGGTGTCGGCTCTGGCGTAGACGCTGCTCTCAGCACACGCTGAGAATGCTTTTCTCCTCCCCGCGTCCTCGGTGTTGTGCCTCAGCAATTCATCATACTTTGGGGGCTTACGGTATTAGCCGCTTTACAACGATGCTGAGGGTCACACCGCTCGGGGATCGACTCATTGTGCCTTTTCAACGCGTTGGTCTAAATCCAGATTAACATGCCCGCCTTCTGGGTGGGCCAGACAAAACAAGGCAGATGGGAATTATGCAATGGCACATCTGTCATGGAGGGAGGGGGTGTGAGGGGACAGTATGTCTCCATGTGTCTTCTGATCCTCGGGTACAGTGGTTAGCCATTTGCCCGTGTTGCATTGAAACGCGTCGCTCTGGGGCGGCGGCGGCTTGCTCTTCATCACCAACAAGCTTCTCTTCAGGGTCGTCCTCTAGCGCAGAACTGGTTCTCAGGCACATCCTGTCACGCGTGTTCAACCTTTGACCCTTCAGACATGTGACTGAGTACTCCTTTTACCAATCTTTTCAAGTCACACGGCAATAGTAGGGTGAAAAACAAATCAAAGTCAGAGTTGACATTTTGCACCATGGGCGCAATTCATGCAGAAGTTATCAAACGTTATCCACTGAGCTGGGAATGACTCACTGTATGTCAAGGTCACAAAATCGTGGCATTAATATCCATGCTGGCATTTTTTCACAGTGAAATGAGAGGGAAACTACTCTATTCCAAGGAAGAAAATCCAATCAAAATGTGGCATGTCCAACTACCAAATGAATCAAACGAAATGCCAAATTTAAAAGTGGGGCATCTGGTTGTCATGGTCCTTTTTGGTTCTTCGCCATGCTAACCGAAACATCAGAATTAAAACCCGTTCCATGACCTTTCTTAGGAGGCGGCGTCGAAGAAGGAGGAGGGGGAGGGGAAGAAGAGGATGGTCAGCGAGGAAGGACAGTCGACCCCCAGACCCCCCAAGAAGTCCAAGGCCGCGCAGAAGGCCCCGGAGGAGAGCGCGTCCCCCCAGCCTGACTTCAAACCCTTCGACTACACCTCGTCCAACCTCAAAGTCTTTGCCGGTGTGTGCTTTAAGAAGTGTCGTTTCCTGTGTGTCCACTTTGATCCACGTTATGAACGCAACCGCTTATGTAATGGGATGTGAGACGAACATCAGGGGTGAGCAACGAGATTTCACCCAGATGATATCCAGGGCTGCGAAGAGTAGGGTGGTCTTACTGCACTCATCCACCCTAACCTCTCTCTCAGACATTCATTGACGCTCACTCACAATCATTAACTCTCACTCTCGTTTTGATTTGGTTGGCTTATTGATGAACCCGGTTGTATATTCTGTATCATATGTTTATTTATATGTGTTCATTGCAGGAGCCAATGCCAGGGCCGGTTCGCAATTTGATCCCAACAAGCCTTACCACGATCCCACCAAGAAGGTAAAGTTGTGTATTATATTCATTGTTTTGTCACCTGAATTCTAATTGCACCTTCCTGAGCAACGTATGACATTCAAACCTTTTCCCCCTGAAGAAGAATCCTCGGAATAACAGACCAAACCTCGCCGGGAACAAAAGCATGTCCTACATGGCTGGGAAGTCTGATAGGTAACGATTTAATGGTTATTTAATTGAGTTTGTTTAAGATTGTCTTCCATAGTCTGAACGGGTTTCTTCTTCCCCGGTTTTCCTTCTACAGAGGAGCACGGCAGAACTGGCCCAAGAGATAGGTTCCTACGTCCGCTGTCACCATCCAGTTCAAATGTTCTTCTTCAAAAGGAAATTAATTTTGAATCTCACAATGTATGACTTGACTTTTGTTTAGTAGTTCTGCATTGTAAATACCCATGGCTGATACAAAACGTTGTTCTCTTTTATTTTAGAGCTCTTGGAATCTGATTAAAAATGATTTTTAGAGGAATAATGTGCTTTCTTGTTTGATGCAAAACCACAAACCATATTCCGTTTGTTTGAATGCTTAAGCCACAACAGAGTTAATCCATGACCAGAACTAGGTAATGGGTGATTTGCTGAACACAAAGAATAGTTTAAATTTGAGCCACAGTGAAACTTCTTTAACAGATGCCTCTTCTAGTAACTGAATCACACAAGTGTGGAGGGAGATTACGTAAACACAAGTCGTCACAAACGTCATTTGAAAGAATGCAGTCCTGAAGAGTATGGAATCGTCCAGCAGCCGTGAATGCACATCCCAAAGTGTGGTTTGTGTGTGTGTGTGTGTGTGTGTGTGTGTGTGTGTGTGTGTGTGTGTGTGTGTGTGTGTGTGTGTGTGTGTGTGTGTGTGTGTGTGTGTGTGTGTGTGTGTGTGTGTGTGTGTGTGTGTGTGTGTGGTGCGCGTACGCATTCACACGCATATAGGACGCTTAAAACGGAGTCTCACAGCGCTCAAAACACGGTAACATATGCAGAAGGATTTGCACAACAGCTGTTTTATTTACTGTCTCAAGCATTTTTACTTAACTAACTTAATTTTGTTAACACATAGCCTTATAGATACATGTAGTGAATTATACATTCAGCAGATGTACTTCAACGGCTATGAGGTTTGAAGAATAATAAAATACTTTTTCTTTAGTGATTCATGCTTGAACATGACGTTTCGCCTCAAATCCTGTCCGCCAATAGCAGCGCAGCTGGAACCAAAGTTCCACGTGGGCCCCGGCGTCACTCACACAACTCACCGTTACCAGTTCAACAAACGCAACGGATGGCGGAAAAGCTACGACTCAAATGTGTGTGCGTCGGACCTCGTGTGCCGGTGTGGCATTTCAATGTCATTTCAATGTCGAAATCTAAATTTGATAGAAGACGGGCCGGTCGGTCGTAGTCAAGAAAAGTGACAGTGCAGTAGTTGGGCGAGAGACATATTGTAAGGAGAGGGAGCGTGGTGCGCTTGCGCTGGAGAAGGAGCGATGCCCCGAAATGGCTCGAAGCGGGGTCTTTATTTAGATCACTATTTCGGGCAGCGCCTGCGGGCATCTTGATTTATCGTACATATAATTGTATTTAGCTAATTGATCTATACATATATATATATATATATATATATATATATATATATATATATATATATATATATATATATATATATATATATATATATATATATATATATATATATATATTAGTTCAAAACATGCTTACCCTATAGTATAATCACAAAATATAATCGCATAAAAGTAGGCAGCATACAATGAATCGGGCAGAAAATTCTTTAAATTATTTTATATTATCATGTTTAGCTGAACGATGTACGGGGCCAAATGGGGTTTTGTGTAATCTAATAAATACACGTGTACTTTGAGCGTTTGCGTGTGTGTGTGAGAAATTCAACGTCTGCCAGAGGGATACCCCTGAGCCAATAGGAGGCCTCTAAACGCGGTCGCTCAGCAGTTTTAAACACGTTCAGCATGAGCGGTGGGTGGGCGGTACCGTAGACAGCAGCGCTCCCTCTCTTCTCTATTTCCCCGTGCAGTCCCGTCCAGGCACACTAGTCACATTGCTCCTCCGGCGCACACGTTGAGGAAGATCTGTGCTAGCGATAAGCACCATCATGGACAACATAAAGGATGGATGGTTCACCGAGACGTGCACGTTATGGCCCGGGCAGGCGATGAGTCTTCAGGTGGAGGAGATCCTGCACAATAAGAAATCCAAGTTTCAAGATGTGATGGTTTTTAAGAGGTCGGTATATTGAGTATCCCCAGTCGCTGCTACGCTATGCTAACTGTGAACTTCAGCTAACAATGAACAACTTGTGTCCGGGCCCCCTTGTAAGATACACAACCTGCCGGCTGAACTCCGCGACGGGGTTTTAATCCTTAGATTAACATCATTCATGTCTACTAAATATTCGGATGACGCCCTTTAAATCAACGATCAGCACTGGACGGACACGCAATCAGCCCGGACTGACACGTCAAGGGGGGATTCAGAGCGATGTGGTTACATGTGTGTGTTGTTTGTGTATTTTCTACAGCAAAACGTATGGGAACGTGCTCGTCCTTGATGGGGTTATTCAGTGTACAGAAAGGGATGAGTTTTCTTATCAGGAAATGATCGCAAACCTTCCCATCTGCTCCCACCCATCCCCGAAAAAGGTATGTCATTTCCACCCGCGGTTCTCTGATGACTTTCCAAAATGACTCACTGATGACTTGCCACCCTGACTACCGGACCGCCGTCTGCATACAGGTCTTGATCATAGGCGGTGGGGACGGGGGAGTGTTACGAGAAGTGGTGAAGCATCCCCTGGTGGCGTCCGTGGTTCAATGCGAGATAGACGAGGTGTGTGTGAAGCAACGCATCATTTCTAAAATCACTGCAGTTGCACACTCTTCATTAGAACCTCTTCCATCCCAGACTGATGAGGTTGTGCCCCATGGATGATACAGGCCTGGGCATGGTTGGCTCCGGATGTTCACGTCTGTGGTTTTCCTGTCCGGTAGGATGTGATCAACGTCTCCAAGAAATACCTTCCAGGGATGGCTGAGGGCTTCTACAGCTCCAAGCTCACCCTCCACGTTGGCGACGGCTTTGAGTTCATGAAGCAGAACCAGGACGCCTTCGACATCATCATCACCGACTCCTCGGACCCTGTAGGTGAGTGATGGGTACGTTTTTAAAACGGGATCGTGCTTCAGTTGTCTCTTGTTCCTGCTTGTATATAGATACTAAAGTGTGTGTGTGTGGGGGTGTGTGTGTGTCGTGGTATCTGTCTCTTTCCAGGCCCCGCCGAGAGTTTGTTCAAGGAATCGTACTACGAACTGATGAAGACTGCCTTGAGGGAGGGAGGGATTCTCTGTTGCCAAGGTGGGATGATGATTGTATTGATTGAGTTGATTCTAATGTTCCGTTTGAGTTGTTTTCTGTAACGGGGAGCAAGAGTCTCCCAGAGCCCATCTAATCCAATGGCCAGGTGGGACTCTTAACCTTCTTTGGTCATCCATTCACAAATCGGCTTTGACGTTCATTGTGTCCCGGCCGCGGTTAGGCCCAGCCTGACTTCACAATACCAATTCAACAGTGGTTTGTCTTGAACCTCACCCCCCTTTGATCTCCAACGGTCGCAGACAAATGTTGGACACAATTCGAAAGACCAATCAGACCAATGTGACACATCGTTGTCTGTTTAGGAAAATGCTTAAAGGGAAACTTCACCCATTTCCATTAAGCTTTGTATCGTTAGAAACCCACTCATATTTTTGAATGGTCGTGCATCATTCCCTTATTTTCTGGAGAGACTGGAGAGATCCGTATCGATCTCCAACACATCCTGTTTAAGATGACGCAATATGACGATTTTTGCGTAGAAGTAAATATGAAGTGTAAGAGGGGAGGATTCTCGTAAGACTACAAGCACTAGGGGGTGGGACCCACTGATCTAGATCAGCGGGAGTGGCCAGCGAAGCTGTGCATCGTGGTGCATGGTGGGAGTTGTTGTCTTCAATCCACAAGCGCCAAAAAGTCACTTTCTGCCTTTTCTCGGTCAAGACGGCACCAAATTAGAATTTTATTTTATTATTCGACTACATATAGGACCCAATTTCAATACATATTCTTGCCTCCACCGGTGAAATGCTCCTTTACACGGCGCTACTATTGGGTGCAGCTATGCACACTCAACGTTTGAGAGCTGCTTCACCTCAGATAAACCGTTGTGATTGGCCCAGGCCAGGTCTGCTGACAGAACGTTGGGTGGGGCCATGGCACACATCCACTGAAACATGAGCTGTCAGATCCATCTGGTTCCCAGGTCAGGTTGGGCGTGCATCGTGATCCAGTTTCACGTGGTAGCATGTTTGGAGAAAGTATGGACAGAAAACTTGGCTATGCGATTAAAATCTCGCCCAATCCATCGGTCGACCGTGAAATAACCTAGTAATGCTTAGATGGCTCTCCAGTGGTGCTTAGATTGCTCTCCAAATCAGATTGGTCAATGCACACTGAAGATAAATTCAATAATTTTAAAATTACCAAAAGTATCCCTCTCTGGCGAACAGAATGTTGCAGCAGGCAAAAAAATAAATAAATATATATTTCTTTTTTTTTTATTCTGATTATTAACTTATCTGCACCGAGACAGAATCGTTCTAGCGAGAATCGCGATGAATCGAAGTTGACTTGATCGTAAAACGAACAGTCGTTTTACTGAGTCAACCTCAACACATCATCACGCAGCACCTGGAACTTTATTTACTTTTTAAACTTGTATGCTAACGATTACAACACAGATTTCACAATTAGATTACTATTTTAACTGACGGGACTAGCGACAATGTGTGTGCGATTACCGCTCGTAGTTTGAGTGGATGACTAAGACGGGCCCGTCTGTGGTGCGACAGGAGAAGGAGACGGAGTCTTTTCAACTCGGAGACACGAGGTCATTGAGGTTGTGTTCCCCTCCTAAAGGATTTAGGATTTTCGCCCGTTCAGCCATCCTCGCGAGCATTAGTACCTGTTTGCTTACAATTCCATTCAAAAACATTAGTGGACACGCTGCAGTGATTGGATTGATTTGATTTAAATGCCGTGACGTGACTCGAGGGGCACAACATTACGTTACAGGACCTACGGGAAAAAGAAAATAATAAATGAGCGACGGGACTCGATAGTGGTACCGATAAGCCCAAACGTTAATGATAATTTGGGTTTTGAAAAGAGTGGAACTGGGTCCTCCTTGGTAGAACCGGGTTTCCATCCCCATCCCTAATGAAGACATGATGTTGTTGTTTTTTTAGGGAAATTACCCAAAGTATACCTCCGGCTCCAAAAGGTTTTAAAATTGTCCATAGTAGAGCATCATTTGTTAGGGTTAACTTTGTACAAATTCAACCAATACAGTGGAGATATGAGTGTGTTCTCAGCTATCCGGGTTCAAAAGTCCAGTAAACCGGACATAGTACCCGACCTGTAAATGAATCACGGGTGGAAGTATGGCACTGGAAGTGGTTGAAAAGAGGAGCATGTTCCAGCTAGGTGGAGCTCATCAATGGTGAGGACCTCCAACATCTCCCCACGTGGTGGACGTAGAATCTAGGGTGGATGCTAGACAACAAGGGTTCCTGGCAATTGCTAGGAGGCAGGACATGGTGACCTGGAACAGCATGCATCAGTTTTATCAAAAGGTATCAAGTTTGATATTGACAGAACCGTTGCCCTGGTATGGAGAGTCATCCTTCTTTCCGGTTGGACCGAGGCGGGCTGTGTACATTACTGGTCCAGCCACACACCGATGGTTCGGAGATCGTAGGCCCGACAGTCTAACGGCCAATCCCTACATCGGATTTAGACCTGCAAAGGGAGCTGTGTTGAAATGCAAATGGCCGTTATGCTGAAGTCTATATTAAATCATTTTATGATGCAGTAAGGACAATTATACGAAACGTATATATCGTTCCATGAAAGGCATTTAGTTCAAGAGCAATCGGGTCATAAATGATCTGTTGGGTATTGGACTGAAGGAATATGAAGCCAACCCCACCCTGGTCTGTTCTCATGGTTGGCTCCAGGCAGGTCTATTTGTATAGCTTTTCACATCATGGTTCCAGGCTGAAGGGCTTCACAGGCCCACGATAAACCACCCACCGTAACCCTTAGCCCTCTTAAGAGCCTGGAAACGCTCTCCAGATCGCAGGGAGGAAAACCTTGATGGGGGCACCGGAGATTGATCCCTCGCCGGACGGAGGTCAATAGGTGCTGATGGGTGGACATAACGGAGGTGTTCTGCACCACCTCATAGCGTTGTCAGTGTAGAGATGGTCTGGGCGTCTCTGTTCCCTGCTCTCTGTCACTAGGCAGTTGGTTTGGTATATTTAGCAGAAGGTGGAGTCCTGTGCTCGCAATATTGGTTGCTATTAAATGTCATGTCGGGGTGTCTGGTCGATCTGACATTCCCTTTTCTTTTGATTGGTTGCGCCAGCAGGAACACAATTTTATATAGCTTGCTTACAACCAATCACGGTTACATTTTTGGGAACACTATTGCGTTAATGCGGCTACTAGCGAAATAAATGCATGGTAAAGCCCCCCCCCTTTACAGATGACTTCCTCCCAATAAACCCCTTCTGGGGCGCTGGCAGTAAACGCTCGCCTCTGACGTTATTGACGTTCAATTGATGGGTCGCACTTTTCAATCTCGAAACGCATCTCGAGGAGGGCAAGAAATAACACATGGACATGTTGTTTCCCCTCTCTCCCCCCTCTCTCCCCCCTCCTCCCCCCTCACCCCCAGGAGAGTGTCAGTGGCTCCATTTGGAGCTCATCAAGGAGATGCGGACCTTCTGCAAGACTCTATTCCCCGTGGTGGAGTACGCATACTGCACCATCCCCACCTACCCCAGCGGACAGATAGGCTTCATGCTGTGCAGTAAAAACACAGTGAGTGTGGTGGCCGCCTCCCCCCCTCCCCCTCCCCCTCCCCCCTCCTCCATCATCCGGTACCCATCTCTCACCTCATTGGCTGCGGGATGATACGGAGCGGCAGTAGTTTAACCTAAGGCCGTCGCCGTTCCCTCGCCCGTCTGCCCGTCCGCGCTCCGGTGGGACGGACGCTGATCGCCAATGATTACTTTTTTCTAAAACAGGAAACAAATTTCCGGGAGCCGGTGAAGGAGCTGTCACACGAGGAGGTGGAGAGTATGAACCTCAAGTATTACAACTCTGGAGTCCACCGGGCGTCCTTCATCCTCCCCGAGTTCGCCAGAAAGGTAAACGTGTGTGTGTGTGTGTGTGTGTGTGTGTGTGTGTGTGTGTGTGTGTGTGTGTGTGTGTGTGTGTGTGTGTGTGTGTGTGTGTGTGTGTGTGTGTGTGTGTGTGTGTGTGTGTGTGTGTGTGTGTGTGATCTCCCAGGATGACTTCCTGACATTCCCTCTCGTCTCAAACTGTGATTTGTTTTTCTTGACAGGTTCTCAGCTCTGTCTGAGCCCCCTAACAACGTGCCCCCCCTCCCCCCTTGGATCCTTTGGAGAGAGGGTGAACGAGAGGGGAAGATATTATTTGACGGAGCTGGCCAGGAAATGTAAATAAAATAGGAAGAAATGGCTTAAATCCTCCTGGGCCAGGGAGCCCCGCGGGAGCGAGGATAACGGAGCAGAGTGGCCGAGACGACCCGCATTCAAGTGACATTCTACAAGCTATTACCCATTCAGCCCCACATTGAAATCTTAAAACTGATCATTTTTTCCCGTTATTCGATTTGAAGAGCAGAATTGTTTTTGTTCCATTTTCACCACCACATACCTCGCTTTTAGTTTGACAGTATATGTTTTTATTTGTTTGACTATATTTTATGGCATTTGTAACCCCCTTGCCTCTTTATAAGGACTCTCGTCGGCAGTGTTAAGTACGTGAGAAGGTGTTTCCGCACTGGCAGTGTTAAGTTGGTGAGCAGGGTGGTTCTGTGCCATGTGTTCTGGAAGTATCTGGGTTCCAATCCACCATTACGACTCTGTCAGGATAATACTGTTGTGATTTTCTCCCATCCCATGTATTTTTTTTATTATTTGTATTGGTCAGTTGCATAACAACAAGTCAACTGCCCGTTATTGAGTCAAGACTACATATAGTGGTATTGTACGCTGCTAATGAATGAGATGATGTAACTGCTATTGTGTTTAATGTAATGTTACCGAATATTACATTGGAGTGTTATTCCGTCACCATCATGGAAGTAAGATATTCACTGTATCTATCAACTGTAAATCCTCATTTAATGTTGAGAATTTTCTCACCAGATGAATGCGATCATGTTTTTATAAAGTATGAATCAATAGATGGCAAAGTTTAAACCTGTCTACATGCAGCTTTTTTGTGGCCAGCAGTTATTTTAAAATACCCTTCACAGTAGTTTCAAACGTTTCACTTACTCGACCCGAAGAGAGACTGCGGGCTAGGATTAGTTAGAGGGAAAGCAGCAGAGAGTTCACACGCTGAACCTTTTACCCTGAGTCTCATGAACACAGAATGAAGAATGAAAGGTGACCAGCTTTTCTCCATTTCACAATGTCCTCCGTTTAAATGCATCTCAGAGTGCGGATCACGGGGTCATCGTGTTTCCTTGGGACCATGGTATTACAGTTTAAGTAACATCGTTATGGGAATTAATGCAAAGCCTAATTGCTCTAAGTCCGCATTTCAGGAGAAATCCCATTAATATCGATGGCAGAGAAACTCAAACAAGGCCTTTGTTATTTTCATGACTTGGTCTAGGAAATCCATCAATCCTGAGTACAATGCCTAAGAAGTATTCAATCCCACAAAGGGTAGACAATAAACTAAAACTTTGATTTGTACATCTCCTATGCACTTATAATTTAGCTAATTATAATCTGCAGTGCAGACTTTATAGGGTCATTTTAGGTTTTATACTTCTCCAGAAGTACTTAATAGAACTGACATCATTTGGAGTTTTACAGAGCTCTCTGGGTGTATTTACCGGATTCTGTCACAAGGTGGCGTACATAATTCGCTGATATTTTGGCGTTGCAAGTTGCGTGACATTCAATAACTCTGAAGGAGGCCTGTTCAAACACGAGTACTACTTGAGACCAACATGCGGTAGATGTATCTAGTTTTAGAAAGCATTGTAGATGTAGTATTCTAGAAAGCATGTAGATGTATCTAGTTTTAGAAAGCATGTAGATGTGGTATCTAGTTTTAGAAAGCATGTAGATGTAGTAGGCCTATCTAGTTTTAGAGAGCATGTAGATGTATCTGGTTTTAGAAAGCATGTAGATGTATCTGGTTTTAGAAAGCATGTAGATGTAGTAGGCCTATCTAGTTTTAGAGAGCATGTAGATGTATCTGGTTTTAGAAAGCATGTAAATGTATCTGGTTTTAGAAAGCATGTAGATGTAGTAGGCCTATCTAGTTTTAGAGAGCATGTAGATATAGTATCTAGTTTTAGAAAGAATTCTAGATGTAATATCTCCTTCCAGTACACGCTCACTTTGAGGATTTGGTTTGGTTCACCCGCAGCGACACATTTCAGACATTTTCTGTCTGGCCTCTAGCTGCATGAACTCCAAAAGGTATACCCAAGTGACCGTACGTACAGTGGGCGGTACCTCTCTCCGTCCCCAACCAATCACAGGTAAGGACGTGTAGCGGTTGGTAGCTTTTCCCGTTATCAACCAATGACTAATTGTTTGTTAACTTCGTAAAGTAACGCTCAGACACTTGGATCTTGAAACTGAACTCTGAAAGCACCTTGTTTAACCGAAGCTTGTGATAAATAATAAGATATCGACATGCACTTTCTGTGCTTACGGTTGTGCTAAATGTCCTGATTTTTATTAACGGTAAGAGGGTAACCCGGCGGCGCTGACAAGAATTAAAGATTGGTATGAATGAAAAGTTAATTTGACAACCCAACCCACGCGTGTCTTTATTTCCGAAGGTCTTAATCCGATTGGGTATTGAATATTGACATAGAACATTAATTTACCCCATATTTTAATTCAATAAGGGTTGTGTCTATCGAAAGGGCCTTTTGTGCCATGTCTGAAGGGCATGTGGAGGCGGACCGCTGGTGGAATGGGAGCCGTCACGCGGATTTACGGAGCGCTGTGCGGGTCTCCGTGTGACGTCACGCTCTGTTTGAAGTCCCTTGCAGCAGGCCGGGTCGTCATCGGGGTGGGCTCTCAGCTCTCTGGGGCCTTCAGGTGCTTACTGGCTTCAAACAACCTGCGTTACAAATCTGTCCATTCCAACCGTCAGCTAATCTTCGGATATGCTTAGCTCTGTGCGTGTGCGTGTGTGTACGTGCGTGCGTGTGTGCGGAAAATAGGCTTTAAAAAGCGCTCGTCATATTACGAATGTAATGTATACATCGTGTAGTCAGTGTATACATTATATACTGTGCACAAACGATTATCTTGCAGTCAACTGGTTCACATTTGTGCCCATAGATTCCCTAAGAAGTAAAACAACATGCATTTTTATTTCACATATGGCCTCATGTTTTCCTTCTTATTAAAAATATGAAGCATTACCAGTGGCGTTCATAACCTAGTTAGGAGCGCATAACATGTGAACGGCACCCCCGTCATTTACATTTAGATGACGTGTTAAATGGCGTGAGAATCATTTCACAAACATATCCTTTGAAGCCTTTTACGTACACTTTGACTGTCCTTGTAATATATTCCTATTTGGGGTCGAGGAGAATGTGTTGACTTGTTGCCGAAGCGAACGGCCGCCATCAGAGCAGGAAACGGCAAAGAAGGAAAGAAAACACAAAGCGCCAGAGGCAGGCACGCACTCGGTACGTGTTTGACAGGTGTCTTTGTTTCCCCAGGTGCACCTGTTCAATCTTATTCAGTTATATTCTGAAACTTGTACATTTCGTTCTAAACCAGATGTCACAGCTACATTGCAAACTTTATTAAATCATATTGCTGATACCGTCCCTAAAACAAGTTTTTGGCCTTTTGAATCCATGGAAGTCCTGCAGTGCGCCTACCTGTATCCATTCCCCTCCTTCATTCCTACAACAATTCATTGGAATCACACTCACATTATGTCTTTGCTGCCAAATGACTCTCCAGGGATTCAATGAAAGCCACAGCTTGTCACATATAAGTCTGACATTCCCATTTAGCAGACGCTTATCTCCAAGGTGACTCAGAATGGTTCATACAGCGACTGCTGAGTCAGCCGTGCAGGGAGTCAGCCACGCAGGTCGACAGCCAGCTCGTAGGGAGCAGTTAAGGTTAGGGCGTCTGACTCAGGGACACCTCGACACTCAGCTAGGAGGAGCCGGGGATTGAACTAGCAACCTTCCGGTTACCAGTCGGCCCGCTCTGCCTCTTGATCTTAACCGACCCTTGCTTCTCCTCTTCTCTCTTCTCTCAGGCCTCTGAGCCTGAGGCCTTTAGGCGGGCGTCAGGCGGTGTCGACCGGCAGTGAGTTCAGCTTGATGTGTGATAATTAATAGTCAGTGTGTTAGAAGGGGGGGGGGGGGGGGTTCACCGTCCATGCCAGCCGGAAGGTGCTGCCTTCAAACCCCCACGCACACAGTCTAGCCGCAGGCCTGCTTGATCCGGAGGCTTTGTGCGAATTACGTTAAAAAACGATAATGACCCTGCAAATGGGGTCATTATCGTTTTTTAACGTCAAGAGACCCTTGCTTAAAGTTGTGTACTCTACGGAGGTGCACGTTTTTTCATATTCGTGACTGCGGGATTGCATTTTGGTTTGTGGGCGGCGAACTTCTCCAAAGGACTCCCGCACCGTTCACGGGCCGTTACGTCAGCCATGTTGAAGCACCTCGTTTGACCGCCGCCGCGTCGAGGCTTTGGCCCGGTATCAGCGCCGCCGTGATGCCAGAGTGTCACCGCAGTCAGGTGACGTAGCCTCGTGTTTGTCCGCTTACGAGTCGTCACAGCTTCAAATCCTCCATCACCAGAAAAACAGGGGTTAATTGTTTAATGGCTCCATTTGTCTCACCCTGACCCCTCAGCTGTCCTCCCCTCCCCAAACACACACACACACACACACACACACACACTCACACACACACACACACACACACACACACACACACACACACACTCACTCTCATCCCCCTCGCCCTCTGTCTCCCACCCACTGTGTTCTACGTCAGTGGCAGACAGCGGTGGTGGGCTATAAAGGACCGGGGACTCTGAGGGGAGAGCAGTCACTTCCAGACCCAGACCAACACCTTCACTCCAGGACGGCCAAGAGAGAGAACGGAGTCCACCACCCAACGCCAGATTGTACTTTTCTTCCATCTCTTAAAAGATAATCTACCACAGATCTGTGACCAGTGTTAGGGTAGGCTCTCTCTCTCTCCCTCTCTCGTCTCCACTTCCACGCTCAGGCTCCCCCTCCGTCCGCTCCGGTGGTGAGTCCGTGCGCTCGGCGTCTCCGTCAGCATGCAGCTCATGGTGGTCCTGGCGGCTCTCATGGGGGTTCTGTTCAGCGTGAGGGCAGCGGCGCTGCTCCCCGTGGAGGATCGGAGCAACTTCCACAGCAGCAGGGTGAGAGACCGCGCTGCTCTCTGACGCGCTTTTTAACCTAGTTTTATTTGTCTGTTTTATTCTTTCTGTTGGTTTGTTAGCGGACCGCGTTTTCTGTAAACAGGAGGGAATTAGCGCTGGGAGTACTCTCATTGAGATTCAATTAGGAAAGCTTTTACTTGCTCAAGAGAAGAGGGATATGTAGTCTAATTTCCCTGATCTACATCTTCGATTTGTTAGTGGACTGGAGGTTTTTGTGTAGAGAGGAGTAAATCATTTGGAATGCCGTCATTTAGATTACAATTTTAAAACGTTTATAGTATTACAAAAATATATAATAGTCTTTTATTAAATTACTACTTTGTTTGAAAATTCCTTAGTTGAAATGTCAATTCTGCGCTTTAAAGCAGTATCCACAATTCTGCCGATTCCCACATGACCTCATCCCGATCCCCCTGACGACGGTCCTCTCCTCCTCCTCCTCCTCCTCCTCCTCCTCCTCCTCCTCCTCCTCTCTCTCCCAGGAGCTCAGCAAGGAGCGTAAGGAGCTGATCCTGAAGCTGGTGTCGGGGCTCCTGGAGGGGTCCCCTGACTCCAACATGCTTCCAGGGGAGCTGTCGGACAGCCTGCTGGAGCTGGAGGAGCCGCTGGAGTCCCGTCTGGAGGAGCGGGCCGTCTACAACCGGCTATCGCTGCCCCAGCGTGACCGCAAAGCCCCGTGTAAAAACTTCTTCTGGAAGACCTTCACGTCCTGCTAACGACGTGCCCCCCGCCCCCACCTCCCCCCCCCCCGACCTCCTCCTCGACACGAAAGAAACCACACCTGTCTCTCAATTCCTCATCCTTCCGGAAAGAACGACCAAGTTCAGCATAAACTGTAGTATGATCTCGGCTCTGCATCTCACGGATACGCGTCTCGTCTCAGTCTGGACTTCAGCCACACGGTTTAGTTTTTCATTTCTTTGTTTCTCGGTTGCAAATATTCCTTATTTATTGATCTGTTTATTGTGTACATTATACGTATTTATGTGTGTGTTTATTTATTTTAGCGTCTATATTAAAGCATGGATATGATATTTCAGATGGTGATGAAGATGATTTACTTTAATCGCGTTAGGTTGCTGGTTTAATCTTCTTTTTAAAGCGGTCATGTTTTGCCTCCATCTGCCTTAAAGTACTTGGCATTGCCACGCGTGTATGCCAAAATTTAAACGATTAAACTCAACTTAATGTATAAATGTGTACTGATAAAATCATCTGTGAGCAAATGAAAAATAAAACATAATATGTTTGACATTGTATATATAAAAGACAAACATTTCTAAAAGACAACACTGAATCTGATTTCCTGATGAAGAGGACACTGATTAGCGGCTCGTGATGTTGGCAGCTCTCTCCCTCCCCCACGTTCTCAACGCCAGGGGGGGACTAACATCTCTTAGTTTGTTAGCACATGCCCTGCACACGCTGCGCCATAAACCAGCCTTTAAACAACAAGGAACCGATTACCGAAAGATGTCACCCATATATTCTGTAAAGGACGGCATTTTGACTCTCGACGTTGTACCTTATCTCCCACTAGTCCGATAATGAATTCACAGTCACAAGCTGAGGGAGTCTTGTGTTTAAATCATCCCATGACAGCATCACACTAAGCGCTAAAAGTCAATCAAATAGAAGTTAAATGAGTGTATATTCTCACACGGATAATATCACTTGATCGCTCGTTTGTGGGACCTCACAGACACAACGAAACACGGTTCATCAAGCAACCAATCAAGTCAATAAATCAATCAATCCACCTTCCTTTGGCAAGATAAGTCTGACATAAAATCCTCCCTGGGGTTAATTTATTAATTGTAATACTCAGTGTGCCTCATCAAAGTGCAAACCCTACAAAGACGAGAAGATCTTTTGTTCTTAGACAAAGAAAAACAAGCTCATGAACCAAACTTGAGTGGTGTTTCTCCTCAGCTCTTGTCCTCCTACATCTCTCCTCTGACTCCTATTGGAGCTACGCCGGATTCATCGTACGGCCAACAGCTGCATGCCCTCCCACAGGCACTCTGTACAGATTAATGCACTTTATGAGAAGGTTTCTCAGACACGTAGGGAGGCAGCACATTGAGTTGTTGATGGGCACAAGCAAATATCGCCCTGGGAGCTGTGGGCACCTTACTCAACAGGCCGCTGATGTTTACGACGTGAATTACACGCTGGGCAATTATGAACCTGTCAGTGATGTATGGTGGAAGTGTGGGCTTTTTGTAACGCTTTGTCAGCCAAATCATGTCCGAGGTTATATTAAGTATTAGAAAGAACAACTGGAAGCAGAACACACTTTTTAAATGTCACATTATAAACTGTGGACGACGACAACTTAGTGTGAACGCTGCCTACACAGTCCATTACTTAATGGTCACTTAGGTGTAATCGGTAGTGTATTTTGTTGGAGATGGAGATCGGTAATAATGGAAAATCGAAATTCTTAATCCATTAGCATGTGTTACGTTTAGATGAGATTCTGAATTGTAATGTAAATGTGTCTTCAGCATTGCCCGGTTCACTAATAGGCAATGATTTCGTGATTCAGAACATACATCAATGGTGGATGATTTAGTGACGTCAACTTAAACAGAAACACTGACTTCATCGAAGTCACAGTCAAATCATATGCTTTACGTCAATAACATATGATGAGAATAAAAAATAACAATAGCATATATTTCAAATTATATTATTTGATCAGACTCTGTTTATTTGTCATAATAATTCGCCTGCATGGCAGAATAAATATTATAATTATAGTTAATCATTATGGACCTAGAAGAAAAACCTAATATTTGGCAGCCCAATATGATAAAAAAAAAAGCTTTCAACAAATTATAGACAAATTCAAAGCAAAACATCATCACAGAGATCCTAGTGTTCATCTATCCTAATAAAAACCCTGTTGAACGACGTTTCCAAATCAACATTTAACACGAAATGAAACATGAAAGGACTCTTAAATAGAGCCTTGTGGTATACCACAGGTCCTAGGCTGTACCAGAGGGGAACACGTTCTGAGTTCTTACCCAGTTCACACAAAGAACAAGAGCTACTGTACGCCACTATGTATAAAAGCGTCCGCTAAATGAGTAGATAGTGATGTCCGGCGTGGAGGAGGCGAAATAGGACTCTATAGGGTCTGAAAAAGGTCTTCCTAACCGGAGCCTAAGCAGCTGAGTGCACTGTCCTTGATGCAAACATAGTTTCAGTCGTTTCTAGTCCCCTGTCTCATCGTCAGCACTTAAAGTATTAAATATATAACATTGAGCTTATGTGGTCAAAATCTGGTTTCACATCAACTAAAACCCTGGGCCTGTAATTGTTATGGAATAGAAACTCTAGGCTGGGTTTCTGCAGAATCGGTTGAACAATGGCAGAAAAACAATGGTTTTTCCTGAAGCTTTTTAAAACGCGGGGAGATGCTGGGCCCATTTGTACAAAAACTTGAGCTGGTGAGTGTGTTTTAAACCTTTGGTTCAGTTTGACGGTGATGGGGGGTAAAATCAGGTAAGAATAAAGACTGGTCTCCCTCTGTATATGGAGATATTGGTGCCACCGGGCTCAATCTGAGTCTAATCTTCTTGACTCCGTTTATGAATTGAAATCCATCATTCCCATTTGATCGGGTGATGAGGCAGGGGGGAATAACAGTCTATAAGACTGAATGAAATTAGGAGGTTTTATTATGGGGGTCTCTGCTATTGGATTAAAGATGCCACTCATTCTTCTCCAACCGCCTGCTGATATTCACAGAACCCAGAATACGTTTAAATTAGTCTTCATTCATTTGGCTTTCCGCTCACTCTTCTTTAAAGACGTGCTCGCGGAATGGGGGGGAAGGTTCGAATGAAGCACTTCGAATAAAACAGCGTGGGGATCCGGCCCCCAGATATCCTTAGTCTGAATGTGTGTGTGTGTGTGTGTGTGTGTGTGTGTGTGTGTGTGTGTGTGTGTGTGTGTGTGTGTGTGTGTGTGTGTGTGTGTGTGTGTGTGTGTGTGTGTGTGTGTGTGTGTGAGGGGTGGGGTAGGCTGGTGTCGTGGCTGGGGTGTTTGGGTCACAGCTGAAAGGCTCCAGGTTAGATATCCAATGTCCACAGTGACCCGGTTCCTCCTCCCTCCAGATGCCTAACCCTGACAGACTCCTTGATTAACTGAATCACCTGCATTGGATTACACTGCAGATGTTTCTTTGGCTAAGACGAGTCTTCTACTCCGCTAATTGCTCAATAGTCAACACCCTATGTCGAAAGGGCTGACGGTAGATGTTTGGGGAGGAACTTAACTTTTGCACTGGATGTGAGATATGGATGGAAGAACAACTGAACATTGCGCATTGACTAAAGTAGCTAAGAAAGTCTTGCATAGTGCTTTCGATTATAATGCACAGCATTGGTGACTCTACAGTTTATGCTAACGGATCGGTCCTCAAAAGGGTTAGCATGTGTGCGTGACTGGGGGGGATTTCAGCTTGGCTAATTAAATATCCCCGGTAGCCATGAAAGGATCGCAGAACAGCTGACCCAGGTGCTGCAGACCTGTGCTGCCATCAGTAGGCCTATCAACACGGTGTTCACCTCGAGCATCGGTCGGTAAGTAATGTTCTCTCTGAATGCGGATCGACAGAGTAACAACAACTCGGGTTAAAATAAAACCCTGACAATCAGCTCGATACGAGGTAGGGAAAGCGGGAGCTCAGTTTGGGTCCGTCTCCTCACTCAGTTAAATCATAGCATCTCTCTTTCTATGCCTCGATGAATAGGACATGATTGCCTGAATGTGTGCTGCAACCTGGGGTTCACTTTCACTGTATAGGTCACTGTCGTGGAATGGGGGATCGACCAATGGTGACTGAACCTGTGGCCCACTGATGAAAGCCCTTGCATTTGCAGCATTATGAATATTACGAACTTATGGAAAATGCCGCCAAGGGGAACGAAACTGAAACATTCGAGATTAATTAAGTGTGGGGGGGGGGGGGGGGCACACCTGTAGAGAACAGATAGTGTAAATAAATGGTAGGGTAAAAATCCCTCCTGAATAATCTGTTATTTGCTGAACAAGAACGGACAATAGAAAAATCTGCCAGAAACACAGTGCGAACATTAATTATAGTTCTGTGCATTTCTCTCATCTCAACAGTTTTAATCACATGCTTTCCACACACGGGGTCGGCGGTCACAGCGCTGTGTCTCTCTCTCGCCCTCCAATGCACAAAGGTCTCCTCTCCCTGACGTGATTATAGCTCCTCAAACCATGTCTTTCATTCTCACATGCCCCAAAATGACCTTTATCAGAATGAAGCTTTTTCAAACTTTGCAATATGAATTTCTGATGCACAACGAAAACGATGCCCAACATCAAAGCTGCTGTCTCCAACTACACAAAATATACCGTCTCCTTCCTTTTGATCCTTAAAGGCACGGGCCACGTTCGATTTGGGCTTCACGGTATCGTTTCAAATGTCAACAACTTTGTGTGTAAGACGAAGAGTGTTTAGGAATAACACAAGATATACATCGGTGGGGTTATTCTCCATCCTTGAGCGTGGAGAATAGAAATAAATAACAGCAGCTTCAAAGTGAGCCTGCAGAACGTCTGAGTGTTGGGAGCCGGGCAGATGCGTGCTGTGGATCGACTTCCACTCGTCCGGCTCTTCATGACATCGGACAAGAAGTTCTCCATCTCGTCTTTCTCTTTCTGTCCCCTTATTCCGTTCGCTCATTCCGGTCGATGAAGTGCACTTTTACGCATGGTTTAGCTGTGTTAGTCACCCGCTGTCTTTCCAGGTCGATGTGGGAAAGACAGGCCAAGGAATGCAGAGAATCCGTGGTGAACAGAGAACTCATGAACATGATGTACCAGACTGAGTTGATTCATCACAAACGACAGGCCTCATAAAGTAAGAGTTACCTTGGTTTGAGGACACTTCCGGAAACAGCCGGGTCAGAGACTATGAGTGTTTCAGAACTTTAACAATATGTATGTACTGGTACATGCATATTGTTAGAAAAAAAATTCAAAACACGTGTAGTAACTAAAATAGATTATTTGTAGGAATTGTGTCTTTCAAATCCACTAGTTACAAATGATGTACTTGTGTTCAGTCATGGATGACCAACACGTCTCCATACTCAAAAGGCGGCCAAATCGATATTTGATATCACTTTGAACCGCATTTTAGATACTGTTTGACAACATTGAAAAGTACGCTGGCAGGAACGTGCAGTGTTCTGTTCACGGTCACGGAGGGTCTCCTGGTATTGGAGCCGAGGTTCCGCCGACTGCGCTGAAGCGGGTGTTGTTCTTTGTCAGTCGGGCGCGCAGTCGGAGGCCTCGCTCAGAGCGCTGTAAGGGCGCGGGTCTGGGTGGACAGTCGGCCCCCCCCCAGGATCAAATCATTCCTTAAGCAGCAGAGGGGCAGGCCGGTCTGGGTGTTGCTCGTGGAGGGGTCGCAGCACTGCAGAAGAGTCGTTGATGCCGTTCAAAAAGGTGATTTATATTCAGGGTGAGAACGTTCATGCTTTTTGTGCATTGCCATCCGCATACACACTTACACAAAACCAGTGTTTTTTTAATTAACCAATGCATCCAAAACGCACAAATAGACACTCGGACACACACACACACACACGCATACACAAACACACACACACACACACACACACGTCTGTTGTACCACACCATTCCCCTTTTTATTTATTCCGATTTTATTTGTTATTTTAAATCCTTTATTTTCGTACTTTTATTTTTACGGTGGACCGTGGACAATGTTGGTACCAGCGGGGCTAACGATGCCTGATGGATTGTGTTCGGATTATTAGCATGTTGTCCCCTCCCCCACCAGCGCTGGGAGCTAAAAGCAGACCATAATAGGCCCTCTGCACTCTCAACACTGAAGCCTTGGCTGGGAAAATGAGTGGCGCCGCTGCCAGCAAAAGATGGGGCACCTGTCGCTATAGTGACACCCCCCCCCCCCCCTCTTTATTGTGGATAGCTGTGCTTTAGAGACACTCGTGATGCCAGAGGAAACGCATCGCAGTGTGCCGTGTTTAGTCTTGGGATATGATTATGGCCCTTCGTATATTAATGGAAATTTATGTCGTAGGCTCAAAGACTTCCTGGAAACGCACGTATGCTGGCTTTGGCAGGGGGGGGAATGTTTGACGTGATGCAGTCAAATAGGGATGAATCATTGCTTTACACTGCAACGTCTATACATTTATAAATTCATTCACCTGTTCTTATTTGAGAGCGTAATGGGTCTCATTGGACACCATTGAGTCTCCTTATGTCCTGGCCGTGGTCATGATGGCGCTTTTGTGAAGTGCGTCTCACTAATGTTGTGTTTTCATTGAGCAAAGTCTATCCAAATGCATTGGTCACTGGCGTGCAAACAGCTAGAACTAACTTTGAAACAAGACACACATTGACCGTTAGAAAAGAGGGAAAGGAAAATTGTCTACCAAAAGATCACATATAAAAAAATTATGGGCATTTTTAAATGATGTATAGTATATGTAAATAATTTTCTCCGTGATAAATATCAGGCTGTGAAAAAGGAAATATGAAGAGGCAGGGTGCTTCCAGTTCCACTGAGGCTGTTTAAACTGCTCTTAAAACACTGCAGAAGTCATTAGCCCAAAGACTCATCTTTCTAACTGAATAATTAAAGATGTCCCCAAACAAAACAACAAAATACAGATAATACCAGCTCTCACAGAAACCGTCTACAGTAACATAGAGTGGAAGACCAACCGAATGCCTCACCCTCATTCAATCGGTCCCTCCTTACCTAATCAATACGTTGACTGATCAATGTCCTTAATCCTGAATCTGGTCCGGCAGTCAAGCCCCCGGTCAGAGACCGATTGGCTGTTAGCGCAAGTTAAAGACAACAAAAGAAGTAACTGTTCCTCCGATTAAAGTGGGAACACCAATTAAACAAAAAATCCCAACAATCATGCAGTTTGTTTATACCCCCCCCCCCCCCCCGCGCCTGTTTGGACAGTCGTTATCTTAAATAAGCCAGAAAGTGTGGTGTTGAGTTGTGAGTGATGATTACCCTAATAAAGCCCAGTCTGGGTCCATTACGTTCACCGTGGTGTTGTTGTGTGGCAACTTGTGACTAAGACCCACTCCAGCTGATAGCGCCATTAGGAGACATACATCGAGTGGGGGGGAGGAACGTGGGGGGGAGACGGAACGTGAGTGTCTGATTGAGACCCCAGGCACGGGGCCCTGGATGGAGCCCCCCAACATGAATCTCCAATCAGAGCGCCCCCTCCCTGCGGTGATTAGCCTGCAGTAGCGGCGCTTTTTGCCGTGTCCTTTTGTGCCTGTAATAGATTTGTTGCCACAGTAGCAGATAGGATCTCAAGTAATGCTGTTTTACCAGGGAATGCTGCCACGACCTTAGGGGACTCGCGGGGACAATTGGGCCCTTGTGGAATGGCCACACAGATAACGGCAGTTGCTCTGAACAACACAAAGTCCTCTTGTGTTTAACGGCCTCGCTTGTAGCGCTAAGACCGAATATGCGACGAGAGCCATTCAGATCCTAAATGTCAGTGTAGCATAACGAGTGACAGTAATGGCCGTGGTTTAATAATGGCTCGGGAAGTCCTCGCCGCGTTCCACGGAGGGCGAAGCCGTCTTGATGCCCGTATTGGAAATCCATGAGGCGCGAGGCTCTGTCATTCCTCTCAGCGCTAACAGAGCAGTAAATGTTTAATCAGTTCTACATAAAATGTATTGAAATTAATTCTCCTGACAGTGTTTAAGGGATGGTCTGTTAACGTGATTATGGCACTTGTTTTCTTGCTGATTAGTCATCCTAGTGAGGTGTTTAAAGTGAAACTGATTATCGTAATATGGTTATTAGTTACCACTGTCTGCTCAAAGGCTGGGGGAAAGCTTGAGAGAATGTCAGGTTGTGGCAAGATGGAAAGATAATTCATCTAAATGAGTGATAAACCTTGTTAAATAAAATATTTCTCATAAGGGCTCATTTTTGCGGTAGATATTTATTTTACAGAAAGCTATTAAATTTAGTTTGTCACTCAATGTCCCACCATCCTGAGTTAAATCACTCCGTATCCTTTTCATTAAAGGGGGGGGGGGGGGGGGAGCGAAGTTGACTTGCTGTGTGCGGTGACAAAAATAAATAAAATCTGTTCCCCTTTATTCATTAGGCGCTGTGACAGGAAGCGGTTTGGGGAATAAAGAGCGAGCGCGCTGGCGAGCGCGGCGCCATAATGAGGGGAGCGGTGGCGTGTTAAGTGCGGCACCTGTGTGCCATTTCTCATCATTGTTTCAGCGCCGTCGTCACCGACGGCTTCACCGCCGGGCGGCGGCGCTGACTGAATCCCCGACGCGGCGGTCCGGGCTGCCAGCAGAATGGCCGTGTTTTATCCGTGAGGAAAGATAGGCATGCAGGGTTTGTAAAGTGAAAGAGTAATGTGGGTCTGACGTCAGGAGGGGGGGGGGGGGGGAACTCACAACAAAGACGATCAACATCGATTCATCAGAAGCCATCGCTTCGTCGTTAGCATCCGCGGCGGCGGCGGCTAAGATCTAGCGGTGCGCCGCAGCTGCGCCGTCCTCCTCTATGATGGAATCTCGCGGCGGCGCCGATGTCGAGTTAACGACGAGCGCGGCTTGATTGGTGAAGACGGCTGTTCCATCCATTTGGATAATTTGTATGAAGCGTAATTAGATGTGCCTTGATGATTCATCAAGTCTCTTAGTGCATACGGAAACATGTTATTGAAATGGTAATTCGACAGTTTTAGCTTTTTTTTTGCGTGTGCGCACGTGTGTGTGTGTGTGTGTGTGTGTGTGTGTGTGTGTGTTTGTGTGTGTGCGGGTAATATTAAACTGTCAATCTCTAGTAGGCCCACGTTCAATCCACGACTCGCAGACCTTCCCGTCAGACAAATATTTGGGCAAACTTTACCACGAAAAAAGTCCAACAATGAGACGCGGGCTTCAAGGCGAGCGCCTCCCGCCCACACGCGGAAAACAAGAACAATGGGAGCGTTAATGAAAACATTAAAACTGAACCGTTCCTCCGCCGAGAACAAAGACACGACGCCAGTCACTCAGGGAACACCTCGGGCTGCAGTCAGAGTGGTACTTTAAAAGGTGTGTGCTCGTGTGTGTGCGTGCGTGCCGGTGGCCTGGGTGATCGTGTGTGTGTGTGTGCGTGTGTGTGTTTGTGTGGGGCATTGTATAATAGTGCTTCGGTATTGTTACACCGAACCATCTCATCTGTAACAGCTGGGTGACATGTTATCAGCACAGGCCTCACGTCGACACTCTCTCCTTTATCTCCCCGCCTCAGCACTCTATCACAGTGTCCACCGTCGCCGAAAAACCGCCATGGGATTAACTCCTCGCCGTTCGAATCAAGTGACACATCCCACTTACTCAAGCCTCTAATTAGGGTTTACACTCGGTGTGTGTGGGTGGTGCAGAACAGTGGGGGAACAGACAGCAGAGAGGCGCACTGAGGTTACCTCCAGCGCACCCGGCTCCAGAACTGTTTACCGCCATCCTGTCTCTGGACCCACGGGGGGACGGGGCTATAGTCAGATACCCTCATAGGTGCCATGATGATAGCCCCGGCTTGATGCTCGTCAGTGAGGCCCCGGGCAAAGAGCGCCAAATTGTGGCCACAAAACGAAGCCTGTGTTTGTGGTTCATCAATAAGAACCACGCCATGTTATCCTTCTGCTTCCTTTGCCTTTTGATCTGGAATATTGACCCCGGGCCGCTGCAGAGACCGTGTTGTCGGCTCCGCCAGAACATTGTTATCGTCCTGCTGCTTTCTTCATCTTCCATTGATCTCCTGTTGTGGCCTGTTCTCCGGATTTAATGACCGGCTGGCCCTCCTATGAGGAAGCACTTCGTTACGCCACGCTCCAGAGAGTGCGGGAGACGGCAGAGCCCTGTGCTCCGCCCCCTGAGCCGGATCGGGACTTGATCATGCTGAAACCAAAGGGAGGGGGGAGGGGGGGGGCGCGCTCCCTGTTGTTCATGCCCGCTCTGTCCGAGTGGCACGTGTGTGCGTGCATGAGGTACCAGGGTTATGTGGCTGTGGGTTCCTAATTGCGTGCGCTCCGTGCACCAGCGACCAGCCGCTGGGTTTCGAGAGACGCCGGGCGGGTGACGCACGTGTAGCATTAGCTGAGGCGGCCGTCGTATTAACTAAAGAGGTTTTCTGTTCCTTAATGAACGTCTCTGTTGTTGTTTTCTTTGATTCCACATCGCTTCATTGGTTCATGTTGTGTAACATCTTGGTGACAACAAAAGAAATGCACTTTAAGCCACTCTTCAGAATCATGGGTTATCTGACCGCACAGACAAATCTGGTGTAGAGAAAGGCCGGCCAGGTAAGTCATTATTTTGCAGACAATTGTGTTGTATTGTAAGCAAAGCCAATCAAAAACAGCATCTATTAATTTAAATCCATTCGTATTCTATATATTTTAAATTAATCTATATTGGAAGATTTGCCCTTGGAAATTTTTTGTATTTATTACATAAATTGCCTGAAGCCTTAATATTCATGCAACAAAAACAAAACGATCAAGTACAATTTTTTGTTTTAAAGGGACTCTCACCTCGTTGCATTTTTACACTTTTTTTGGATAAGGTTAAATTGGTATTAATAAGGTAATAACACTAATATGCAAGACAGACCCACCAGGAGTAAAAACAAACAATTATTTTACTCTCATAATATTTAGTGAAAACTTCCAACCAATAAAATTCTTCGGACCGAAGGACCTTATTGGCCGACAGACCTGTCTGTTTGCTGCATGGATATATAAGGTTTTCCGTCTGCTTCTTGTGGCGCATTCGGGCCCGCGTCATCAAGGCGCGTCCTCAACTAGAGGGTTTGTTTTGATTCCACGGCAGACAGTAGCGAGTAGCGACCGTAGCGACCGACGGCAGACCAAAGTGGTCCACGGCGTACTGAAACTGCACCATTCAGTCCGATTAGGGCACTCATCTCGGACTCAGACTCACAGAGTTACCCTCCTCAGGAGCCTCAGGAAGACCTCCAGACTGTTGGCCACCAACTGCACCATTCAGTCCGACAAGGGGACCCGATTCCGCCTCAGAAGCCAAGTGGTCCCGCTCCCCTGGATGATTCTCAGGACCTCCAGACCGTTGGCACCCAACCGCACCACTCAGTCCGATTACGGGACCCATTTCGGACTCAGACGCGACGTTGTCCCGCTACTCTGGAGCTCCAGCAAGACCTCCAGACCATTGGCACCCAACCGCACCACTCAGTCCGATTACGGGACCCATTTCGGACTCGGACGCGACGTTGTCCCGCTACTCTGGAGCTCCAGGAAGCCATCCAGACCGTTGGCAACCAACCGCCACACTCAGTCCGATTACGCAACCAATTTCGGACTCGGACGCGACGTTGTCCCGCTACTCTGGAGCTCCAGGAAGACCTCCAGACCGTTGGCAACCAACCGCCACACTCAGTCCGATTACGGGACCCATTTCGGGCTCAGACGCGACGTTGTCCTGCTAATCTGTAGCTCCAGGAAGACCTCCAGACCGTTGGCAAACAACCGCACCATTCAGTCCGATTAGGGGACCATTTCGGCCTCAGACGCTACGTTGTCCCGCTACTCTGTTTGTAATGCTCATACACCTTTCTTATACTCAGTGGGACCACTGTCCTTCAACATGGGGCCTCAAAACGGTATCACACGAAGCCCATAAAATTACAGTGAGCCACCTGCTAAATTTCTTGTTCACTTCTCCTGCTTTACTTATTTAAACTGTTTTATTCATTACTGGCTTTTATTTCTAGGCTAGGCAAACTTTTCAGTTTGGTTTAAGTTTCTTTCAAAAGAACTTCCAAGAAGTTCTTTTGATGAGACGGCAGGAAAATGAGAAGATGTCCATATTGTCCATGATTTTTTTAGTTAATATAATTTGTGTTTGAAATTGTAAATAATTATACTTGAAGAAAATACTTTTGTTTATCTGACCCCTGGTCAGATATTATGACCAGGGGTCATAATATCTGGTAGATATTATGACCCCTGGGAGTCTAAACATAACCCATGGGAGTCTAAACATAACCCATGGGAGTCTAGAACTTTTGTTCTAGACTACAAAACGCTTAGTTTTGTACTCTAATGCTTAGGGGGTGGGGCATTGGAGGAAGGCGGGATGATTTGAATGTGCTGTAATTCTCAAATGCAACAAAGGTGAGAGTCCCTTTAACAAGAGGGTATTATCTGTGTCGCTTTATTTCAACTAATTGAAGATGGCGTTAACTAACGTGACGTGACGTCAATGTCGTAGTGCTTGGTCAACAGTCAAGTCAATTTCAAAGTGAAAATGGAGAAACGTGTGCTAAGAAGGTCTGCATAGCGTAAACGAAAGAAAGAAAAACACACTAAAGATACTGCCCTGGTACAACAAATACTGTCCATTTTTTAACTCGTTAAAGGAAGTCATTAGGTGCTTTTAAGGGTGCGTTAAGACGAGCGGCTGGCACTATGAATGCCCGCAGCCGCGGGGTTAGTCTCTCTCTCTGTCTCTGTCTCTTTCTGTCTCTCTCTCTCTCTTTCCCCCCCCCCCCCATTATAATGTGTGTGATTGTGGATTGCATGAGTTATAATGTGCGACCAAATTCGGTGTGCTAGTGCTTGTATTTGCGTGTTGGTAGGGGTCCATGGCTGGTTTGTGTCCAGGGCCCGTGGTCATGTTAATCCGTCCCAGATGTCAACGTGTGAGTGGCTGCCAGGTGATTATACACCTGTCGGCTCACCAGGGCCCCTGGGACAAGGCACCTGGCGCTTCCTGGCAGTGCCTCGGCCGCGGAACGTCAGGTATCCTCCTCACTGTCCATTAGTCGCTCTGAGGGCTTCCTACACCATCGCTGGTATCAGTGGCTCTGAAGGGTTTGGTTGTTTTTTCACGCTGTCCTTCAGAAGGTACGAGAGAGGTAAAAGGTAATACTGTGCGCACATACTACTAGAGTAGTACTAGACCTCTAGCAGCTGTTACTCTATACATACATGAAGGTATTCTTGGTGGATGAGGTCTGGTTGATCTAATTCCCCTCCCCGGCTTGTATGACACCGTCTGACACACCTTTAGCAAGTATTCCAAACCCCTTTTTAGCTTTTTTGTGTGATTTGAGGGATTAAAGATGGCAATATTACAGTACAGTTACGGTGGTCTTCTCTGCGGTGCCTCTACCAGCTTTGTGTCTTTTGATACCTGCCACTCATCAGTGCAGACGCATGTAACCTTCTGTCAAACTGCTGCTGTGCTGTCAGATTTCATGTGTTGTCTTGTCTGTAATATCCAGAACCCCAAAGGTTTTCCAGTCCACATCTGAAAGTATTGCTCTGGCCCTCCCTTGAAGTCTTGCTCCGTTGCTGTATTGAAGGGTGGATCTCTCCTGATCTCAGTTCAGGCCTGGGTTTATTCACACTTTCTGGAGATTTCCTGTTTGAGTGTTTTACATAAAGGACCTTTCAATATTAATGGGTGTGCACGTCAATATCTCATCACAGAAGATTTGTGAAGGGTAAAATATAACTGTTTTGGTTGTTAAGGGTTTCCTCACAGCTGAAATGCATTTCATTATGTTTCGGCCCTCTGGTCATAGACACCTTTTTATACTCATTCATATGTTTACACTCATGTGAACGTTTGTGCACAAATAGTGTTTATTACAAAAAATCCCTACCAAACTTTGCGGGATTGACTTTGGGTCTGGCATGATGCACTCTCAACTAACTTAACCTTAAACTGTGTGGCACCCACTGGCACCTTCCACAATACAGGCCACTACAGGCCACGTAGTCTTGGGAGAGAGGAGTGGGGGGGGGGGCATTCAGTTGGAGCTGCAGTAACCTCTCCCTTGGGTGCTTTCTAAGTTCTACACACTGCTACTTTCATTGTGGAGGAGTTCATAAACATTTGAATGATGAAAGCCACTGCAATGACTGGGTCACATAAAGCAGACAGTAATTGATATATCCCTGAGCGTAATGGGAAAGCAGTAATTATTAAGCAGTATTTTTATTTGAAGAACTTTGCGAATAGAGCCCAATGTATGCAGAGGTAGCCTAACATCAACACACTGCAGGCCTCAAAAACGGTACAGAGCACTTGTTCATTGGCCCGCATGGACAAGCATTTGGGAAAGGGAAAATGATGACCATTGACGTTTATGTAGATAATTATTGTAATCCACTCAAACATCCGCCATTAGTTTGCGAGTGTTGTGGCTAATGGGGTTGGTCATTACAAACCCACTTATCATAAATGTGTTGGCGACGGCGTGCTGAAAGACCCCACCACCTATTAAACATCAGTTGACTTGTCATTCCACCGATCTATGCAGCATGAATAAACGTTATTATTTACATGACGTCTGCTCTTACAATAATTACGCCACAGATGGCTTATTAATTGTCAACTCTGTGGAGGTTTTCAATCCACAGAAATATTATTGATGACTCGGTGGCCGTTTTCCTCTCCGGTGCTCGACCCGGTTATCAAACGGACCACCCGATGGCTGGTTTTATAAAGAGCGCTGGGGTTGGAGTTGTATTTGTTTCCGTTTACCTTTTAAATACTGAGTCACGACACAAGGCTATTATGAGAGCGCGCTTGGATGTAATTAGCCGTTAGCCTCTGTTTGAATCAGCGTCACTGTCAGGGGACCGGGCGTGTTTTCACAGGGCTCCGATGTGCTACATAGGTCCCTCACGTGTTTTATTAAGGGTGGGATTTATTTTATTTTATTTTAAAAGGTCTACGACTCGAAATCAAAGTCAAGTGCTTGTTTCACATAAATGAATTAATCAATTTGTTGTTATATAACCGTTTACAATTTAATAAAAACGTTTGAACATTTGAAATTGAGTATGTGTGTGTGTGTGTGTGTGTGTGTGTGTGTGTGTGTGTGTGTGTGTGTGTGTGTGTGTGTGTGTCAAACTGATTCAATAGTATAGTAGCAATAATAGTAGTGGTTAACAAATAGTTTGCATCTAGTTTACAGCTTTGGGACCAAGTTATGTGTGCAACACTGTCGAATGGATCCTGTCTGTTTGCTCATTGGAAGAGGCCTTCTGTCTGTGGAGCAGCCTGCCGGCCACAAGCAGGTCATTGCCCTTCTGCACTTGTGCCAAAGGTTGTCAAGTGACACTTACAACTAGCAGGTTTACACATTTAGCCTAGGAAAACTAAGATGAACAGGTACGTATCTGCTCCAACCTAATTCATTGAATAATATATGTACACATTTGTTTTTAATGAACCCACTCCTACGTTTTGCTGGCAGTGTGTTTCGTGTCTGCGTCCTGTCCGTCCTCCTCCACGTCTCCGGGAGTGTGGAGCTGACCGGGTTGTTCGGTAGCTTCAGCTCCCCGGGCTTCCCCGAGCCCTACCCCGACAACCACCGCCTGGTGTGGAACATCAGCGTCCCGGAGGGCCACCGAGTCAAGCTCTACTTCACGCACTTCAGCCTGGAACCCTCCCAGCACTGCGAGTACGACTACCTGCAGGTGTGTTCACGCTGCACAGACAGAGAAGACCTAACAACGGCCCAGAGAACCGCCGCACCGTACTTCCTGTTTCAAGTGCCTCCTTTGACCCCCCCCCCCGCCCCTTGTCAAATCAGGTGCTGGCGGAGAGCAACGAGACGTTGCGTTTCTGCGGCGATGGCGAGAAGGGCTCAGAGAGCGCCCCGAGGAACACTGTCATCCTGTCAGCGAGGGAGCGTATGTCGGTGGTCTTTAACAGCGACTACTCTAACGAGGGCCGATTCACTGGCTTCAGAGCGTTTTACACCTCCGAAGGTGACGCATGCTGTGTGGCTTTGGCCGCGAGGCACACACGCTCGTGTTCGGTTCCCTTCTGTCTGTGGGCGTGTGTGTGTGTGCGTGTCAGTGTGTATGTCAGAGTTTAAACACTGTTTTTTTTTCACCATTGAAAGTGCACTGTTTGAATAGAAAATATATGAATCCTATAACAGTAGCTGACATATTTTGTTCTCTCTTTCGTAGACATTAACGAGTGCCTCGCAACGGCAGACGGCGAGGATGTGTGTGATCATTTATGCCACAATTACATCGGAGGATTTTACTGTACGTGTCGGCTGGGATTCCTTCTCCATGACAACAATGCGTCCTGCACTGGTAAGAGCTTATTATTCAGACCCTGAGGCACGTTCGTTTTATCATCAATTCTGTAACAATAATATAACACATAACACATTCAGGATTACATGGCTTGTGTTGAGTGTGAATAGACAAAACATAAGAAAGTGATGTAAAATGCTCTTCATCGATTAGAGTACTACTAGTAATCTTTGTCTGGTCTTCTCTCAAAGAGCTGAGTTGGCTCATTTAGTCAATTGCTTGCTTTAAAAGACAATCAGGGCTGTGCGAGTAGCTAGCTCTTTTCCAGGGGGTTGATTTGCTGACATTTGAGGCACAGCCGGAGACTTTATGAGAGTGTAGGCTGCCGGAGGGGGCGGGCCCAACTCGTTCCAGCCTGATAGATGCACTGATGCACCCTGCAGTGGATCTGTGGCCAGGAGGCAGAGACAAGGTTAATTACCCCTCGATCCCTGAGCAGAGAGCAACCCCTCCCCCCAAAGACAGAAAAAAGGAAAGAGAATCGTTGTAAATTGATACCTGTTTGCAGTACTAATAGAGCCCAGACGCTCGGTCTTTATTCACAATTACCAGCATGGATGTGTTGAAGACCACGCACCAAATGGGCCGGAACGATTATCTGCCGTCAGATAACCCAAAATGATATGAATTACATCGGCTCGGTCTCCCAGCTACACTTCATCTGTCGCTGTCTGTTACAACACCTGTGCGCGTAGCAGCACACTAATCCGATCTAAATCAATCGCATTCCTCAGAATGCCTGAAAAGAACACAATCTTTTTTTCATGCACTAAGTTTTAAATCCCGACGTATCCCATTTGACCCCATCGGAGTACGATGTCCGGTTGTCTTGCGTGTGCCCTCTCCCCAGTGCCGTGCCCTAGCCAGGTACTGACCACCCCGTCGGGGGTGCTGACCAGTCCGGGGTACCCCTCGCCCTACCCCCCCATGAGCCAGTGTGACCACACCATCCACCTCCCCGAGGGCCACCGCCTGCTCCTGGACTTCCCGGAGCCGTTCGACGTGGAGGGCCACCCCGAGATCCCCTGTCCCTACGACACCCTGAAGGTGGGTCACGTGACCCCGGGGGCCAATCGGAAAGAGGCGCAGGCCGATGAATGAGCAATGTATTCCTCGCCATGCCCTTAATTGTGGAGGTGTCCCGGAGGATCTACGATCCGCGCCGCTCCACGCATACGTTAGTCCCCTGGCCGTCCGTCATCCAGTCAGCGGCACCGTGGTCCACAGCTGATCACCCGTCCCTCCCCTTCTGCCCCCACCAGATCTGGACGACGGGGCAAGAGTACGGGCCCTTCTGTGGCTCGTCGGCCCCGGGGCGCATCGACACGGGGAGCTACAGAGTGCACATCAGCTTCAGGTCTGACCGCTCCGGGAAACACAAGGGCTGGAAGATCAAGTATACCAGCAACACGTCGGATTAGGGCAGCGGGATGAGCCCATTGGGGTTTAATAACATCCATAGATGATGTTCTAAAGGGCTGTTCTAGCTCTTGCAGAGAGTGCCAGAAGCTCTATTGCAAAGAGAAAGGTTTAATAATAATAATAATAATACATTTAATTTAGAGGCGCCTTTCAAGACACCCAAGGTCACCTTACAGAGCATATAGTCATCATACATTTTTTAAAAAGCAAGACATTGTGGAAAAAATAAATAAATAAATAAATAAATAAACATAAGCAATAAGAAATAAATAAATAAAAAATAAATAAAAAAAAAGGCACATGTATTTGTTTGCATGTATTGCATATACTGCAGGTGTCACAGTAGGACAAGGATTGCAACACTATTGCCTTTGATACAAGAACACCAGACGCCCGTGCAATAATAAAGTCCTGAAACTTCTCAGTTTAGTCCAAGGCCAATTCAAAACCATCAGTTCAAATGATGTGTGTGTGTGTGTGTGTGAGAGTGTTGAAGGCTAACCTTTATCTAAAGAGTGACTGGACAAACACCTTGAATGTAAAGTACTCCAAACAAAGCACGGAACAAGTTCAAACAAGCCTCCAGCAGCATAGTGACAAACGACACTGCAGGGATCTTTATTTTTGTTAGTATATTTGTATGGACTTGAGGACAGGGGAGCAAATGAAGCGTAACATAGGACCTCAGGTCGGAATCTATCCTGGGTCGCTATGACGCATCCGGCCCGGTGGTCGCGTGTTCGTGGGTTGAGCTAACCTACTCCATCACCTACAACCCATGCTTGAGGCATTTTAATGTGCTGGGTGAAAGATAAAATATATTCAGTCAAGCCTGAGCCTGCTTGTGTTTGCCGTCCGGCTAAATACGGTCGCTGTGGGTTGACCCTCATACATTATGCAGCTTGTTCTGGGCTCTCTCCGGCCACTTCCAGCTAAACACTCGTCTGCGATGAGCTTCTTCACTCCCATAATACCACATCTCCATCCACACCTTTGCACTCACTTACAATATTTATTTTCAGTGTAATGAACTGCGTTTACCCAGGTAGCTGTTTGAATGTTGGCCCGGAGGCGAAGGAAACAGAAGAAGAGAAAAAACGCGTAATTTATTTAAATTAATTTATTGACTTTGCTTCATGATCCATGGTGTATGACGTTGCCGTTTGCCATTTCAATCCTGTGAGGAAAAACACCCCCATACAGTCACACACAGACACACACACACACACACACACACACACACACACACACACACACACACACACACACACACACACACACACACACAATCCTAAGCTTCTGAGTGTTTTATAGAAACCACCAACACCTGACCCACGGCGCCGCATTCGGTTCGCAATTCGCCACGGAACAGAGCTCCAGCGGCCATGCTGCTTTGGGATCTTCTTTGCCCTCCCATGTCAGAACCCACCCGGCCCCATTCCGCCCCCCCACCTCCCACGCAGCACACCTGTTACCCCACCTCTGCTGCGGAATACGTGAGGCTGTCACCCCAGCTAGGCCGGCTAGCAGCGTCGCAGTAAATGCTACAGGAACCACGCACAGCGGGAGACCCTTACCCAACCGCCGACCGGTAGCATGCCCAACGCCCCCAAGGCTCTCCTCCCCAACGCTTCTGCCCCCCAAAGCTCCCCCCCACCCTGATGACTCATTGTTGTCGTTGCCAATCAGCAGCGTGTTGCACAGGATCAAATACGGAGGATCATTCAAAAGATGGTTGACTATAAAACACTTCTTGAACAACACAAACCCCCTCCAAACGATGATGCTTCAGTGTTTTTGTTGGTGCAGTGAAGGGAGATGGGGCCATCGCAGTATTGGACCGTGAGGTAAAGTGACACTGAAAGGTGATGGAAGGAGGTTAGTGATGAAGAGAGGAGTGGATTTGGAAGTCAGTTAGATTCTGGATTCTAGGTCACAGCTTTCCCAGGGATGCTATAGCCTGCACATGATGGGCAATTTTATTTAAGATTCATCAGTATAAAAGGTTATTATTTGGTACTATTATATATTTGGTACATGAACATATATACAGGAAAAAAAACGTTGCATGTTGCATTTATAATAAACAGCAAGGGAACCGTTGAACTATATTAATTATATGCATGTCTGAAGTAATGATCCAATCAAACATTAATCGTTGATCAAAAATGGAAAGTATTTATTTTGCGTTGAGCGAATCGATTATCAAAATAATACTTTTATCTAGAACTAGAGTTCATTGGGGTACAAAGTCGGCAATAGATTGCTTGATAACTAGATTTTATTGTACAAAATTAATAACAAATATTTATACAAGAAATAAAGAATCTGCATAGAAAATTGCAGAATTTATATCGAACCATAAAAAAAAATATTACGGGTCTAAACAAAAAAAAAAAATGATAATGCAAATGATACACACTCCTCCAAAGTTAACGTTTGTCACATATAGAAAAGTAAAAAGATATTTGATGGGTAGTGGACAAGCGACATCCGTATGAGCATAGGTTTTTGTTTTTTAATATGGTCCATTCCCAACATAATATTTTATAAAGTAAGACATCCAAAATCACCAGGTCCCCAGTTCTCTCTAACAAATTCAAACATCGAGAAAAACACAACAAGGAACTGACCATCCGTCAGATGACATCAGAATGGTTATGGCCGTGGTTATGGTCTCGCATTAGAAGTGCTCTGCTCTGGTTCCAGCCTGGGATGATAGATGGACCACGGACTCTCTGTATGGGGATCTGAGAGTGTGTGTGTGTGTGTGTGTGTGTACTTTCCTTTTCACATCATTATCGGACTTCTTAGATCAACCCTCCAGGAACATATTGATTATTTTGGTTACAATGACTCATTATTCTGTGTGTGTGAGAGACTAGTTTTGTTTGGCACTTGTAGTCTATTTCTATAGTGCTTTTTACTCCAAACATAGTAATGCCGTAGTACATGCATTGCCCTTGTATTAACCTCAGCCTTGGTAGGACCATTATCCATAAAACAAGACGCTCATTTGAGGGGGAGGAAATGGTTTTCCTCGTTATTATAAAGCATTCTACTCGAGCTCAACCTTTCCACAACATCATATCAAAATGATTCCAGTGCACCTGAATTCACCTGCCTTTTAAACTCTTGTTCGTTACAGCAGCAATCCAAGACGGAGATCAAACACATCAGTCAAAGAGTCAAGTCTGCCATGTCTAGGAAGATGATTTTGGATTTATTTTAGTGTTAGGGCTATTCTGTTCGCTCCGGGGACATAATAAGCATTGCGTCACAGTGTAACATGAGACTGCGTCGCGAGTGACGTTCGACCAAATGTTGTTTCACCCACTCCCCGGGAAGATGAAGCTATTCAGCACGTTCACAAACCAGCACCCACCCCTGTTGGTTCCAACACACACACACCCCTGTAGGACAGGCTTCCCAACGCCAATACTCATCCCGTTCCACTAACCCTCGGGTCGGGGGAGGTAAAAGGCATTCCCGGCCTTCGGCCCGGTCAGCGCCTCAGCCCCCAGCTCACAGTTCTCAGCCCTGCGTGTCCGGGCTGCCCGCGGCGGGGTCGGGCTCCACCCGCTGCTGGGGCTCCGGGTCCGGCCGGCGGGCGGCCTCCGGCGGCTGGCCCAGGCTGCTGAGGTAGCCCAGGGCCTGGACGCGCTGCAGGCGGGCGGCCATCTCCGCCCGGCACGCCTCCAGCAGGGCGGCGGTGCGGGGGCCGTCCCAGCCCAGCATCTCCTCCAGGGCCGGGACCCCCGTCGTCAGCACCACCTGGGGGAGGGGGGGGGGGCAGGGGGTTAGAGGCAGGGGGGGTTAGAGGCTGGGGGGGCAGGGGGTTAGAGGCTTGGGGGGGGGGGCGGGGGGGGGGGGTAAGTGGATGACCCTGAGGGGGGGGGGGGGTTATAGGCTGGAGAGCATTTCCGCTGCAGAGGGGTTTTCTCGCTAAGGGAGACACAAATGAGTCTAATTAGTTTGGGGGAGTTTCACTATTATTATTGCCATTATTTCTTTTTTGTTTCTGGAGTGGATTGTGCAGTTTCAATGCAAATCGACTTCTAAGGGCTGGGGGGGGGGGGGGTTGCTGCTGTTGCTATTCCACGCATCATTACATTTCGATCAGCAATTAAAGGCTCTCTATACACGCAAACGGTTTTGCATATATCCCTGCGTGGCAAATTGTCATTGGTCTTGGCCGGCCTCCAGTGTGCTGGTCTGAGCGGTGTACCTGCAGCTCCTCCGTGGAGAGCCGGGTCTCCGGGCTGGTCTTGCCCTTGAGCACCATCAGGGTCCTGGTCATGAACCCGGACGCAGAGTCCACCTCCATCCCGTCTCCCTGGTCCATGCCCCCCGCCCCTGGAGCGAACGTGTCCCCGGCCCCTGGAGCAGAACAACAACACGGTCATTTTGGGTTCTTGTTCTGAAAGTACCGAGGGCAGCAGATGGTAAATGACTGCAGAACTTTTGTGTGTGGGTTGTTATTTTGAAGCAGATACAATGTCGCCACCTAGTGGCCCCCACCGATAAGCCAAACCATTTCAAAATAATACATATTTATTAACGTTTTTATAAGAAAAAATAATACATTATTCGAAACATGAAAAGAACGAAGTAATACGTTTAGAAGGACAGTGTATATGCTCTGTTTGTTGGAGGATTTAGATTGTTCAAACAAATGACGCATCATCTCCTCCAGTGAACACGCAGCACGGTTGCGTGCTGACTCGTCCTCCGGTCATTGGCCCCCGCCGTACCTTCCAGGCCGGACTGCGCCTCCTGGCTGTCCTGCTTCTCCACGGCCTTGACGTACAGCTGCAGCAGCTCCTTGGCCTGCCTCACCTCTTCCCTGTGGTCCAGGGCCCCCTGAAGGGTCTTCTGGAGGTTCTGGACCTTGCTCTCCGGGAAGTTCAACGCGGAAGTCAGCTGCGCGCAAGGAATGTCCACCAAGGTCTGGGAAGAGCAATGTGGTTTTTAGAGCAAGCGGTTCTAAAGTCACACGAGGAGAACGACACAGTGGTAGAACGACACACTAATTACTAGAACGACACAGTGGTAGAACGACACACTAATTAGTAGAACGACACAGTGGTAGAACGAAACAGTGGTAGAACGAAACAGTGGTAGAACGACACACTAATTAGTAGAACGACACAGTGGTAGAACGACACACTAGTAGAATGACACGCTCGCGATGTTCAGATATAAGAGCTCTGCTTCATACGCGGGTTGTGAAAATATTCCCGCCTGCAACATCGATATTCCAAAGGCCTCGCTCCATTGGATCAGTAGCTGGAGGTTACCTGGAGGTCCGTCTCTGACATGGTAATGATGCTGGACATGTTCTGCTTCAGCTGCTGGGCCAGAAGCCACCAGGGCTCCACTTGGCTGATGGAGCCGTCCACGGCGTCAACCTCCAGCAGCATGGAGTCTCTGTTCATCCAGGACGTGCCTCCGTCGACTGCAACAGGGACAGCGTGAGTTGGGCAGAGAAGTGGCGGTAAAGAAGAAGAACTAGAAGAACTTCTGTCTACAGGACCAACAGTACAATACAGATTTAAAGAGGGAGGGTTACTTCTGCGGACAGGGCACCACATCTGCTGCGGGCCAAGGAGCATGAACTTTGTGTTTGAGGGCAAGCACAGGAAGTAGATCTCATCTTCCACGATGGTCCCGTCCTCTTCCAGAACCACTTTGACGGGAGCGTCCGGACCGATGGGAAGAGACTCGCCACCTGGGCAGGAAACGGAAAACACATTTCCTCCATTGAGCTCGTCAGCAAGCAGTGGTACAAGCCAGATAAACCATTATACATATAATGAGAAATTATTATAAAACCATTGATAAAGAGGATACATGGCTTGAATGCTAGTTGCCTGGATGGCTCAAATGTCCAAAAGAACAGGATATTGAGTAGTAGGTTGCTTTGTGTTACATAGAATATTACTTGACAAATATGAATTGAATATATTTTTGCATATATTATATATATCACATCCTCCTCCTAGCAACCACCATGAGAGGAGGGTAACCTGGAGGGGGCCAGGGCCACGCCTGGTGACTCGCGCTCCAGGAATGAACAAGACGATCTTCAGTCTTGCATTTTTTTTGCAAGTCTGAACGCGTAGGAGGCCTGGTACTTTAAGTACAATTTTAGCATAGATCCAGCTAGTGGCAACCAATGGACATCTCCATTAGTAGGAAAATCAAGACGTTAATTTGTCACCAATCGAATCTGTACTTTACAGAACGATACAGAAACCGAAACTAGTATCAATGCTACTTGACTTCATGATTCGCTCAATGTATTAACATGTATTTCATCTATAACGCTTAATATAGGTATTATAACCCATATGAAGTGTCAACCCCAATCCAATCTAGTAATACAACATAAAATTATACATAACTTATAACAATGACATGCTGATGCGGAGATGCATGTGAAAGAACACCTTCCTATTTTGACTTACCTTTAATCTTGAGTTGTTCTAAAGAAGTTACCACTACTCCGATTGAATGTTGTCGTTTAAAATCGCATACTTTACAGGGTCTCATGTCGCCCATTGTCCTTTATCTGTGGTTGACAAGTATAAAGTATAATTACGGGAAAATAAAAGCAGCGACCATAGACATAAAACTACTTCACATTTCAAACGCGGAACCGCTTTGGAGAAGGAAGGTTCACGGGAACTGTAGTTTAAATTGCAATTGTAGTTTTCCTTGTCTATGATCGTGAAACGTAATCACAAAAATAATAAACACCATACAGAATATCCGTTTTCTACATATAGATTCTTTTTTTGTACTTAACGTATATTTATTTATTTGACTTAAAATAACAACTGTTTGTACCGCCGCTCTGACAGCTCGCTGATCTGTTGTCCTGGGTCAGAAAAAGCAATCGATTGCGACGTCATCGAACGACTCAAGCAAAGAGAAGGAAGATGGCCTCCACTGATCAACTTGATCCACTGGCTCAGGTATTTCAAACAAACTCTGCAACCAAACACATCTCCAGAAACCGAGAAATGCTCTGACAATAGTCCGATGAGGTGTATCGATTGATTGTTTAGATAATCGAGTGTATTGCTGGACTAGCGGGATAAAGGTCAGCCATGTAGCAGAGGAAAGCTAGCCATGCTCACGTTAAAAAGTTACACTCTGGTGTGTTGTTGACAACTGGACATCTGGGGTCAGTCCTCTGTTTAATGATTTCTACAGCCCTGTGGTGTGAACGCATGGGGCATGTTCACTTGGGTACAAGAGGTCATAGTTTACATTGAATGCATTTTTGCGCTAAAAACGTTGGGTTCTTTTATTGTTGCAGTGAAGTGTCTTTATTTGAAGAAGGCCATTATGTCAGCCAGCCTCGGGGAGACCCTCTGGGGCTGAATGCAAACACTGGCTACTCAAATGTATGCTTTGCCTAACAGCTTTATGTATTGTTTTGGGTGTGTGTTGTTACTTACTAACTCACTAACTCCTGGTTCAGATAATTCTGAATAAGACTTCATGATTATTAAATGATAGTATAATCCATGTTATAACCAGGGTTCCAACTTTTCATATTAACAACCAGTGGACACAGTATTTTTTAATCAAAATAGGTTTGCTACAAAGCATAACAGCAAGTCAACAGACTGTAGTTTACACTGGAGTAACATTCATATAGCATGTGTCAACTTTACCTTCTGCTTATTATCTCAGTATTTAAACATGATATGCATTTATTACAGTGCATGTATAATTATGGGCATTGGTCCTTAGTCACTGGTACACTTTGACTTTTTAAAGCCAAACCATGTAATTATTCTAAAGAAAAAAGTGTGTCTACATGTCCACATTACTCACTAGTTGTATGCTTCTCTAGTTAAACAGATCAATCACGCAGAAAATAATTGAGCCGAATTGTTTTCAATTAATTTATTAAGAATTATAAATTATAATCTGTCTTTCGTAGTCATCCGTTGGCAATGACTGCTATGAATGCTTTTACCATTAAATATGCAATACCCTCATGTTTCCAATAGATGGCACTCTTATACAGTTGTTGGGTTGTCTTTTCAGTCTGGCCTTCCCCCTGGTGACGAAAGGCCTGCTTTTCCAAGAGAAGCTTTGGTAAGAAGCACGCAAACATATTTTATCCAAGCATCTAAATCAACACCTGCTTCTACTTATAAACGTGTTCTAACCTGTTTGTTAAATATAGACATTATTTGATGTAACTTGAGTTTAAACTCATTAAGACACGACGGATGTGGAATCATCTCGATGATGGCGGTGACATTAAGCTTTGACCTTAATTACTGTTACTTTTGCATTTCATCTGACAAGTTGAAACTGTATTGTTTGATCAATCCATCCCCCTGGACGATCAAGTGGGCAGAACCTTCCAATTATCAGCCAATCATTTGAACCCCCTACCGTCGCTATCTAAACCGCTTTAATCCAGAACTAGGAGGTCCTTATTATCTGGAGGATAATTATCTTCTAGAGGATAAAGGGCACACAGAAGGGCCTTTGGTTTCTTGGTTGAAGAAACACGGCCTTGCTTTACATTCCCCTTTTATCTCTGTGCTCGGGAGAGTCTATGTTTTCCTGT